>NW_028274889.1:600000-819472 GCF_037043125.1 Eumetopias jubatus
CGGAAACCTCACCCGGCCCCTTCTTAGTCACGCCGGGGCGAAGCCCTGAAGTCATCCGCTGCTGCGCCAACCACTGCCACATGGCTGTCCACATGGCTTTCCCCCCTTTCCCCGCCCGGTGCGGGAGGGAGTCCGGAGGCCGCCCAGCAGGATCCGGGATGCGGGGACCTCCCCGCCCCAACGACCCGCCTCTCCTACAAAGAGAGGAACCGCACACAGGTATTGGGCCTGAAATTTACAAGGAGCCACGGTCCGAGGCCACCTCCGTGCTTACACAACCCCTGGCACAGCCCCGGTGAGGTCCGCGATTGGGAGGCGGGGGCATGCTAATGGGCCGCCCACGTAGCCTAAAGGGTAATACCTCTGGGTGTGTTCTTTCGTTAAAGCCACTGCTAGGACTCGCTCCCACCATACTTTCCTCTGCCGGGCCCTTCATCTTTGCTTTCTCCCTCCTTGTCTGACTTCCGCGCTCCCTTTCCCTGTGTCTGCCTTCCCGCCTCACCATAACTGCCAGGGATGTCCGAGCTCCAGCCTAATGGTCCCCGGAGCCTGCTTTTGTCCGCCTTCCTGAGGAGCTGTGGCTGTCTCGGCTGCCCCAGCTCTGCTGCAAGTTCTTCCTTGGTCTGTCTCTCACTGAGTGGAGTGCCAGCCAGGGAGGGGATGGCAAAGTGAGCACTGGCAGCACACCCTGCCCTTTCTCCGGTACTCACCAGGTCCTTCGCGACAGTCCCACACCTCATGCCGGTCCGCTGCGCGGAGGCATTCCGGAATGTGTACGATGCACGCTGCATGAGGTTGGAGGAAGGCCCAGCGGGTGATGGCAAGGCCGAGGGCGTTGGTGTTGCATCGCCCTGGGAGGGCCTCCCGTCCCTAAGAGGAATGGGTCGGGCCGCCCGTGGCAGGAGGGGGGGATTTGAGCGGAAAGAGGCCGGAGGAGCCCCCTTGGGGTGAAGTGCAGGGTTCTGGGCCGTAGCGCGTCACCGTTTCAAACTCTACTTCTCGACGCAAACGGGGGACCCTGCACGGATAACAACGCCCGGCCCTCTGCGGGGGAGAAGCACAATTTTCGGAGCCTGTCCCTGGCACAGCCCAGACTGTGGGTTTACTGCCACAGGCCAAACCGAATTAGCTCTTGTAAACTTGCCCAAGACACTAAAGGAGGGTTCCGAGGAAATAGTGCACCCAAAACAGCGCATCCCCGGAGTCGGAGAAACCTGGGAGGGGGGGGAGGGGGGCTGGACAGAGAGCGGGGGAAGAGCAGGAGTGGCGCGGAGAAGGAGAGGAGGAGAGAGGGTGGGCCCAGGGAGAGGAACAGGGAGCGAGAGGAGGGGCTGCCACAGAGAGAGGAGGGCAGAGGAGGAGGGAGGCCTGGGGACAGTGAGGGAGGGAGGGGGAGGGAGAGAGGGAGGGAGCGAGGACCGGCGGAGGCAGGGAGGGAGGCTGAATTCTGTACATTGCACAGCCTACAGTCTGAAAGGAAACATTCCTCCCTGGACGTCAAGAGGAGATCTGAAAACACCCGTGGACCTGCAGACAGATCCCACGAGGTCATGCGGGGTGAGATGGAGAGGCAAAGCCCCAAAGAGATGAAGTGACGGCTTCTCAGAGGTCTGCGGGAAACCCTCATGCCCACCGCGGACAGGCACGAGTCGGGAACGCCAGAGAGAGGTGGGAGGGAGTTAGTCACGCAGCAGTTGCACGAAGACCTAAGGTGACAGGGCTTTGCGCATTGGCCCACAATGCTCACTCTGCACATCCAAGGAGCCCGATGCGCTCCTAGCGGAAGGCACGCTCCAAAGACATGCCCAGGCCAGTGGACGAGCGAGGCAGAGACGCGTCTCTCGGCAGCCTACAGAGTTGGGACTGACCCATCACACACCGGGGAGCCTCGGGGAGAGGAAGAGCCAGCTTCCCCTTCGGATGCGCGGAGGCCAGAAGGCGGTGCGTGATACGTTCGACAGGTCCAGAGAAAACGTACCGTAACGTGCAGGCGACGTTCGGCACCAATGACCCAGAAAATGTTCACAAGACGTAAGGAGAAGGAGTGCGAGGAGGAGCCCGTGGGTCCGGAGGGGTGGGGCTGGGATGGAGGTGGGAGGCGGGGCTCTATGCTAAGGAGAGTCCGGCCTGCCGAAATGAAGCGGGTCCCTGAGTCCCTTAAGTCAAGCTGCTAGCCTGAAATAAGGCATCCCCGTAGAGTACATGCCAAACAAACACCAGAGCAGGATTTGACTATGGAAGTACTCTGGGTTGCCTATCTGGCCCCAAAGACAAATGCGTCCAAGGCAGGCAACCGTTTGCATTCCTCGGCTGAGCACGCACCCAGCTGTCTCTTGCATGCTGTATGATGCCCTTCCGTGGACTCATGACAGACAGCCGGGAGCAGGCCCCTCGCACCCACGCCCTCTCGCCTTCTCTCCCTCTCAACCTCCCAGCCCGTCTCCCTCCTGGGCCGGTCCCGCCCCACGCTGGGGACCCCGCGCACCTCCCCTCCCGCTCCCAAGTGCCCCCCCCGCCCGCCACCAGCATCCTCGAAGCTCAAGCCCTCTCCCACCGGCAATGTTAAGGCGATACACCTTAACGATCACTTTGTTCTGGAAGTAGGGGTTGCTCCCAAAGGAAAACATCAACCTGAAACGGTATTTGGGATGGCCCAGTACCTCCACCTGCCCCGCCGAAGAAAGAGGACGGGAAGGGGGAACGTGTCTTCTAGGTGCCCCGAGCTGTTTGCCTGGCTGCGGCACTGAACCACGTTGCCCGGCCCCCTCCTGCTCAAACCCCACGCCCACCGGGCCTCCCCCAGCCTCCGTCTCCGAGGACTGACCTCCAAATGGGTCACGGAGCTGAGCACGTGTCTGTCCTGGTCACCCGTCACGGCCGATATCTTGGGGTGTTTCAGGATCTGCCTTGGGTCTAGGAGCCTCGCCGGCACGTGCTACGGAAAGAGAGGCAGGAGCCACCCGGACCTTCCCGGCTGAGAGCAAGCGACCGAAGTTGCAAAAGTGCGGAAACGCCAAGCACTGCCGCCCTCCCAACCTGGTCAGCTCCTGCCCTTTCTTCCCACCTGCTCCACCCTGGGGAGTCCCTTGGCTTCCAGCACCTCTGAGGCTGCCTGCCCCCGACAGGGCAAGGCCGAGGGCCTGACTGCGCTCTGTTCCCACGTCCCCCTGGCCTGCGCGTGTGGCCTGCAGGCAGTCACTGCTTTGGACGGCTGGATGTGCTCCGTCCCACTGTCACGGCCGGGATTGCTTGTGTGTTTGCCTGAAGCCCCGTGACTTTGAGGGGCCTCCTGTGCCCAGGAGGGGGCCGCTCGGGTCACCTGGAGCACGGCTGCGCGCCCACGGCCCAAAGCGTGGTCCTGGCAGAGTCAGCGAGTGAGGGAGGGAAAGCGGTAGGTGGGGGCAGGGGGAAAGCAAAAGAGAGAGAGGGACAGAGAGACCCCACACCAGGAGGAAGGGACACAGAGGGAGGGCAGAGAGGACAGGGGGAGAGGGCGGGCGAGGACACAGAGGGGGAGAGACAGGCAGGGAGGAAAGGTGCGGGTAGGCGCCTGGGCCTGGGGCCCCGGCCTGGCTGTGTGGGGCCTGTGGAGACAGAGTTTGCAGCACCCCGGCAGCGCCGTGTCTGGGTTCCCGCGGTCTGCCGAAGCGAGGCGGCCCGCTGACTGGCTTGGCAACCCGAGAGCGGATGACATTGTGGGTCTGCCCTGATCTTTGCAAATTTGGAAAACCACGCATGCTCTGAAGGACAGGGAACGGCGGAGGGCAGCCTCTCCGTGTGCCCCATGTACCCAGCAAACGTTTCCTTCCAATATCTGCTCTGAGCCAAGCGGGCTTTGTGCTACCCTACTTGTCGAAGCGTGTTGACCCGTGTTCCCTGAACCCCGCAAGGCTGTTGGGAGTGTGCTGCAGCCCCAAAGCTTCCGCCCGCAGCTTCTGCACAGACAGGCTCTGGACAGGTCGCAGCCCCAGCGTTCTCACCCCCGCCGCGCCCCGCCTTCCTCTGCTGTGCATTGTAGGGATCGTGGGCCCACTCCCACCCGGCAAGGGGGCAGAGAGCCCTTCCCCCCAGCGCTCATGGCCGTGGCCGTGGCTCTGCTGCTGCCCTCCTCGCGGTGATCCTCCACAGCAGCCAAGCCCCACCAGCCGGAGGAAAGATATGGCCTGGGATGCCCTGGATTTGACGGCCCTCCGGCGAGCCAGGTGAGAACTCCGCTTCTGATTCATCCTGCACTTGGGGCGCAAGTAGGGCCTGGTAGCTTGGGCGTCCACAGAGCTGAGCGCCAACTGAACAACCTCCAGCGCGGCCAGTGGGGCCCCCGGCTGGATCGGGACCCAGCCCTGGCCCTTCCTGCCGCAGCTCCTGCAGCTTCTCGTCCTGCTCTGCTTGTGCCACCTCCTCGTCTTCCGCCGCCACGACCTCCGCCAGCGCCATGATATCCTCCCCCACGACCACCAAATCCTCCCCCGCGCCGGCCTCGCCTCTGCGCTGCGGGGCCTCAGCCTCCCGCGCAGCCTCTGCCGCCATGCCCCCCGCACCTAGGGCCTGCGGCACCCCCGCCCCGCCCCAGGCGCCTGCCTCCCCACCGGGCCCCCTCCTCCTCACGACCCCCTCAGCGGACTAAGGTGGTCCAGGGTTCCGGGGCAGCCCCGGCTTCGCCGGACCCCGCCTGGCTCTCCATGGGGACGTGGACCCGAACCCCCGGCAAGCCACGGAGCGAAGGAGCTGGAGGGGCGAGCACGCGGCTCCCACAAGCGGCCGGCAGGTGGCGCTCTGGCGCCCACGGCTGGAGGCCGGTACCCAGCGGAGGCGGCGGGCCTGGGGTACGCATGCGCACAAAGCCTTGGGGCCCGGTGGCGTCTGGGTGGCGTCTGGGTGGCGGGGCGGGGGTGCGCCTGTGGCCTTGGCGGGATGGAAGCCCGGCCTCACGCCCAGGACGCTGACCGGCCCCGGGACCCCACCAGTGGCACGGCGGTGGGCGTGGCCGCACCCGGCCCGCCCCTCGCCCCCGCGGGAGCCGGTCCGCACGCGCGTCTCCTCAGGGGTGGCGTCCGTGCCCGGACCCTGGCCATCTTCTTCGCTGACACCTCCCAGGCCATTCCCGGCGGGTCCCTGCTATCACAAACCTCGTGTTCACCTTCTCGTCAGTTCCCCTGGGAACACGCTACTGGCACCGGGGAATTCAAACCCAGCGGCTCAATAGCGTGACCGCCCGCCGCCCGGAAACCTCACCCGGCCCCTTCTGAGTCACGCCGGGGCGAAGCCCTGAAGTCATCCGCTGCTGCGCCAACCACTGCCACATGGCTGTCCACATGGCTTTCCCCCCTTTCCCCGCCCGGTGCGGGAGGGAGTCCGGAGGCCGCCCAGCAGGATCCGGGATGCGGGGACCTCCCCGCCCCAACGACCCGCCTCTCCTACAAAGAGAGGAACCGCACACAGGTATTGGGCCTGAAATTTACAAGGAGCCACGGTCCGAGGCCACCTCCGTGCTTACACAACCCCTGGCACAGCCCCGGTGAGGTCCGCGATTGGGAGGCGGGGGCATGCTAATGGGCCGCCCACGTAGCCTAAAGGGTAATACCTCTGGGTGTGTTCTTTCGTTAAAGCCACTGCTAGGACTCGCTCCCACCATACTTTCCTCTGCCGGGCCCTTCATCTTTGCTTTCTCCCTCCTTGTCTGACTTCCGCGCTCCCTTTCCCTGTGTCTGCCTTCCCGCCTCACCATAACTGCCAGGGATGTCCGAGCTCCAGCCTAATGGTCCCCGGAGCCTGCTTTTGTCCGCCTTCCTGAGGAGCTGTGGCTGTCTCGGCTGCCCCAGCTCTGCTGCAAGTTCTTCCTTGGTCTGTCTCTCACTGAGTGGAGTGCCAGCCAGGGAGGGGATGGCAAAGTGAGCACTGGCAGCACACCCTGCCCTTTCTCCGGTACTCACCAGGTCCTTCGCGACAGTCCCACACCTCATGCCGGTCCGCTGCGCGGAGGCATTCCGGAATGTGTACGATGCACGCTGCATGAGGTTGGAGGAAGGCCCAGCGGGTGATGGCAAGGCCGAGGGCGTTGGTGTTGCATCGCCCTGGGAGGGCCTCCCGTCCCTAAGAGGAATGGGTCGGGCCGCCCGTGGCAGGAGGGGGGGATTTGAGCGGAAAGAGGCCGGAGGAGCCCCCTTGGGGTGAAGTGCAGGGTTCTGGGCCGTAGCGCGTCACCGTTTCAAACTCTACTTCTCGACGCAAACGGGGGACCCTGCACGGATAACAACGCCCGGCCCTCTGCGGGGGAGAAGCACAATTTTCGGAGCCTGTCCCTGGCACAGCCCAGACTGTGGGTTTACTGCCACAGGCCAAACCGAATTAGCTCTTGTAAACTTGCCCAAGACACTAAAGGAGGGTTCCGAGGAAATAGTGCACCCAAAACAGCGCATCCCCGGAGTCGGAGAAACCTGGGAGGGGGGGGAGGGGGGCTGGACAGAGAGCGGGGGAAGAGCAGGAGTGGCGCGGAGAAGGAGAGGAGGAGAGAGGGTGGGCCCAGGGAGAGGAACAGGGAGCGAGAGGAGGGGCTGCCACAGAGAGAGGAGGGCAGAGGAGGAGGGAGGCCTGGGGACAGTGAGGGAGGGAGGGGGAGGGAGAGAGGGAGGGAGCGAGGACCGGCGGAGGCAGGGAGGGAGGCTGAATTCTGTACATTGCACAGCCTACAGTCTGAAAGGAAACATTCCTCCCTGGACGTCAAGAGGAGATCTGAAAACACCCGTGGACCTGCAGACAGATCCCACGAGGTCATGCGGGGTGAGATGGAGAGGCAAAGCCCCAAAGAGATGAAGTGACGGCTTCTCAGAGGTCTGCGGGAAACCCTCATGCCCACCGCGGACAGGCACGAGTCGGGAACGCCAGAGAGAGGTGGGAGGGAGTTAGTCACGCAGCAGTTGCACGAAGACCTAAGGTGACAGGGCTTTGCGCATTGGCCCACAATGCTCACTCTGCACATCCAAGGAGCCCGATGCGCTCCTAGCGGAAGGCACGCTCCAAAGACATGCCCAGGCCAGTGGACGAGCGAGGCAGAGACGCGTCTCTCGGCAGCCTACAGAGTTGGGACTGACCCATCACACACCGGGGAGCCTCGGGGAGAGGAAGAGCCAGCTTCCACTTCGGATGCGCGGAGGCCAGAAGGCGGTGCGTGATACTTTCGACAGGTCCAGAGAAAAACTACCGTAACGTGCAGGCGACGTTCGGCACCAATAACCCAGAAAATGTTCACAAGACGTAAGGAGAAGGAGTGCGAGGAGGAGCCCGTTGGTCCGGAGGGGTGGGGCTGGGATGGAGGTGGGAGGCGGGGCTCTATGCTAAGGAGAGTCCGGCCTGCCGAAATGAAGCGGGTCCCTGAGTCCCTTAAGTCAAGCTGCTAGCCTGAAATAAGGCATCCCCGTAGAGTACATGCCAAACAAACACCAGAGCAGGATTTGACTATGGAAGTACTCTGGGTTGCCTATCTGGCCCCAAAGACAAATGCGTCCAAGGCAGGCAACCGTTTGCATTCCTCGGCTGAGCACGCACCCAGCTGTCTCTTGCATGCTGTATGATGCCCTTCCGTGGACTCATGACAGACAGCCGGGAGCAGGCCCCTCGCACCCACGCCCTCTCGCCTTCTCTCCCTCTCAACCTCCCAGCCCGTCTCCCTCCTGGGCCGGTCCCGCCCCACGCTGGGGACCCCGCGCACCTCCCCTCCCGCTCCCAAGTGCCCACCCCCTCCCGCCACCAGCATCCTCCAAGCTCAAGCCCTCTCCCACCGGCAATGTTAAGGCGATACACCTTAAGGATCACTTTGTTCTGGAAGTACGGGTTGCTCCCAAAGGAAAACATCAACCTGCAGCGGTATTTGGGATGGCCCAGTACCTCCAACTGCCCCGCCGAAGAAAGAGGACCGGAAGGGGGAACGTGTCTTCTAGGTGCCCGGAGATGTTTGCCTGCCTGCGGCACTGAACCACGTTGCCCGGCCCCCTCCTGCTCAAACCCCACGCCCACCGGGCCTCCCCCAGCCTCCGTCTCCCAGGACTGACCTCCAAATGGGTCATGGAGCTGAGCACGTGTCTGTCCGGGTCACCCGTCACGGCCGATATCTTGGGGTGTTTCAGGATCTGCCTTGGGTCTAGGAGCCTCGCCGGCACGTGCTACGGAAAGAGAGGCAGGAGCCACCCGGACCTTCCCGGCTGAGAGCAAGCGACCGAAGTTGCAAAAGTGCGGAAACGCCAAGCACTGCCGCCCTCCCAACCTGGTCAGCTCCTGCCCTTTCTTCCCACCTGCTCCACCCTGGGGAGTCCCTTGGCTTCCAGCACCTCTGAGGCTGCCTGCCCCCGACAGGGCAAGGCCGAGGGCCTGACTGCGCTCTGTTCCCACGTCCCCCTGGCCTGCGCGTGTGGCCTGCAGGCAGTCACTGCTTTGGACGGCTGGATGTGCTCCGTCCCACTGTCACGGCCGGGATTGCTTGTGTGTTTGCCTGAAGCCCCGTGACTTTGAGGGGCCTCCTGTGCCCAGGAGGGGGCCGCTCGGGTCACCTGGAGCACGGCTGCGCGCCCACGGCCCAAAGCGTGGTCCTGGCAGAGTCAGCGAGTGAGGGAGGGAAAGCGGTAGGTGGGGGCAGGGGGAAAGCAAAAGAGAGAGAGGGACAGAGAGACCCCACACCAGGAGGAAGGGACACAGAGGGAGGGCAGAGAGGACAGGGGGAGAGGGCGGGCGAGGACACAGAGGGGGAGAGACAGGCAGGGAGGAAAGGTGCGGGTAGGCGCCTGGGCCTGGGGCCCCGGCCTGGCTGTGTGGGGCCTGTGGAGACAGAGTTTGCAGCACCCCGGCAGCGCCGTGTCTGGGTTCCCGCGGTCTGCCGAAGCGAGGCGGCCCGCTGACTGGCTTGGCAACCCGAGAGCGGACGACATTGTGGGTCTGCCCTGATCTTTGCAAATTTGGAAAACCACGCAGGCTCTGAAGGACAGGGAACGGCGGAGGGCAGCCTCTCCGTGTGCCCCATGTACCCAGCAAACGTTTCCTTCCAATATCTGCTCTGAGCCAAGCGGGCTTTGTGCTACCCTACTTGTCGAAGCGTGTTGACCCGTGTTCCCTGAACCCCGCAAGGCTGTTGGGAGTGTGCTGCAGCCCCAAAGCTTCCGCCCGCAGCTTCTGCACAGACAGGCTCTGGACAGGTCGCAGCCCCAGCGTTCTCACCCCCGCCGCGCCCCGCCTTCCTCTGCTGTGCATTGTAGGGATCGTGGGCCCACTCCCACCCGGCAAGGGGGCGGAGAGCCCTTCCCCCCAGCGCTCATGGCCGTGGCCGTGGCTCTGCTGCTGCCCTCCTCGCGGTGATCCTCCACAGCAGCCAAGCCCCACCAGCCGGAGGAAAGATATGGCCTGGGATGCCCTGGATTTGACGGCCCTCCGGCGAGCCAGGTGAGAACTCCGCTTCTGATTCATCCTGCACTTGGGGCGCAAGTAGGGCCTGGTAGCTTGGGCGTCCACAGAGCTGAGCGCCAACTGAACAACCTCCAGCGCGGCCAGTGGGGCCCCCGGCTGGATCGGGACCCAGCCCTGGCCCTTCCTGCCGCAGCTCCTGCAGCTTCTCGTCCTGCTCTGCTTGTGCCACCTCCTCGTCTTCCGCCGCCACGACCTCCGCCAGCGCCATGATATCCTCCCCCACGACCACCAAATCCTCCCCCGCGCCGGCCTCGCCTCTGCGCTGCGGGGCCTCAGCCTCCCGCGCAGCCTCTGCCGCCATGCCCCCCGCACCTAGGGCCTGCGGCACCCCCGCCCCGCCCCAGGCGCCTGCCTCCCCACCGGGCCCCCTCCTCCTCACGACCCCCTCAGCGGACTAAGGTGGTCCAGGGTTCCGGGGCAGCCCCGGCTTCGCCGGACCCCGCCTGGCTCTCCATGGGGACGTGGACCCGAACCCCCGGCAAGCCACGGAGCGAAGGAGCTGGAGGGGCGAGCACGCGGCTCCCACAAGCGGCCGGCAGGTGGCGCTCTGGCGCCCACGGCTGGAGGCCGGTACCCAGCGGAGGCGGCGGGCCTGGGGGACGCATGCGCACAAAGCCTTGGGGCCCGGTGGCGTCTGGGTGGCGTCTGGGTGGCGGGGCGGGGGTGCGCCTGTGGCCTTGGCGGGATGGAAGCCCGGCCTCACGCCCAGGACGCTGACCGGCCCCGGGACCCCACCAGTGGCACGGCGGTGGGCGTGGCCGCACCCGGCCCGCCCCTCGCCCCCGCGGGAGCCGGTCCGCACGCGCGTCTCCTCAGGGGTGGCGTCCGTGCCCGGACCCTGGCCATCTTCTTCGCTGACACCTCCCAGGCCATTCCCGGCGGGTCCCTGCTATCACAAACCTCGTGTTCACCTTCTCGTCAGTTCCCCTGGGAACACGCTACTGGCACCGGGAATTCAAACCCAGCGGCTCAATAGCGTGACCGCCCGCCGCCCGGAAACCTCACCCGGCCCCTTCTTAGTCACGCCGGGGCGAAGCCCTGAAGTCATCCGCTGCTGCGCCAACCACTGCCACATGGCTGTCCACATGGCTTTCCCCCCTTTCCCCGCCCGGTGCGGGAGGGAGTCCGGAGGCCGCCCAGCAGGATCCGGGATGCGGGGACCTCCCCGCCCCAACGACCCGCCTCTCCTACAAAGAGAGGAACCGCACACAGGTATTGGGCCTGAAATTTACAAGGAGCCACGGTCCGAGGCCACCTCCGTGCTTACACAACCCCTGGCACAGCCACGGTGAGGTCCGCGATTGGGAGGCGGGGGCATGCTAATGGGCCGCCCACGTAGCCTAAAGGGTAATACCTCTGGGTGTGTTCTTTCGTTAAAGCCACTGCTAGGACTCGCTCCCACCATACTTTCCTCTGCCGGGCCCTTCATCTTTGCTTTCTCCCTCCTTGTCTGACTTCCGCGCTCCCTTTCCCTGTGTCTGCCTTCCCGCCTCACCATAACTGCCAGGGATGTCCGAGCTCCAGCCTAATGGTCCCCGGAGCCTGCTTTTGTCCGCCTTCCTGAGGAGCTGTGGCTGTCTCGGCTGCCCCAGCTCTGCTGCAAGTTCTTCCTTGGTCTGTCTCTCACTGAGTGGAGTGCCAGCCAGGGAGGGGATGGCAAAGTGAGCACTGGCAGCACACCCTGCCCTTTCTCCGGTACTCACCAGGTCCTTCGCGACAGTCCCACACCTCATGCCGGTCCGCTGCGCGGAGGCATTCCGGAATGTGTACGATGCACGCTTCATGAGGTTGGAGGAAGGCCCAGCGGGTGATGGCAAGGCCGAGGGCGTTGGTGTTGCATCGCCCTGGGAGGGCCTCCCGTCCCTAAGAGGAATGGGTCGGGCCGCCCGTGGCACGAGGGGGGGATTTGACCGGAAAGAGGCCCGAGGAGCCCCCTTGGGGTGAAGTGCAGGGTTCTGGGCCGTAGCGCGTCACCGTTTCAAACTCTACTTGTCGACGCAAACGGGGGACCCTGCACGGATAACAACGCCCGGCCGTCTGCGGGGGAGAAGCACAATTTTCGGAGCCTGTCCCTGGCACAGCCCAGACTGTGGGTTTACTGCCACAGGCCAAACCGAATTAGCTCTTGTAAACTTGCCCAAGACACTAAAGGAGGGTTCCGAGGAAATAGTGCACCCAAAACAGCGCATCCCCGGAGTCGGAGAAACCTGGGAGGGGGGGGAGGGGGGCTGGACAGAGAGCGGGGGAAGAGCAGGAGTGGCGCGGAGAAGGAGAGGAGGAGAGAGGGTGGGCCCAGGGAGAGGAACAGGGAGCGAGAGGAGGGGCTGCCACAGAGAGAGGAGGGCAGAGGAGGAGGGAGGCCTGGGGACAGTGAGGGAGGGAGGGGGAGGGAGAGAGGGAGGGAGCGAGGACCGGCGGAGGCAGGGAGGGAGGCTGAATTCTGTACATTGCACAGCCTACAGTCTGAAAGGAAACATTCCTCCCTGGACGTCAAGAGGAGATCTGAAAACACCCGTGGACCTGCAGACAGATCCCACGAGGTCATGCGGGGTGAGATGGAGAGGCAAAGCCCCAAAGAGATGAAGTGACGGCTTCTCAGAGGTCTGCGGGAAACCCTCATGCCCACCGCGGACAGGCACGAGTCGGGAACGCCAGAGAGAGGTGGGAGGGAGTTAGTCACGCAGCAGTTGCACGAAGACCTAAGGTGACAGGGCTTTGCGCATTGGCCCACAATGCTCACTCTGCACATCCAAGGAGCCCGATGCGCTCCTAGCGGAAGGCACGCTCCAAAGACATGCCCAGGCCAGTGGACGAGCGAGGCAGAGACGCGTCTCTCGGCAGCCTACAGAGTTGGGACTGACCCATCACACACCGGGGAGCCTCGGGGAGAGGAAGAGCCAGCTTCCCCTTCGGATGCGCGGAGGCCAGAAGGCGGTGCGTGATACGTTCGACAGGTCCAGAGAAAACGTACCGTAACGTGCAGGCGACGTTCGGCACCAATGACCCAGAAAATGTTCACAAGACGTAAGGAGAAGGAGTGCGAGGAGGAGCCCGTGGGTCCGGAGGGGTGGGGCTGGGATGGAGGTGGGAGGCGGGGCTCTATGCTAAGGAGAGTCCGGCCTGCCGAAATGAAGCGGGTCCCTGAGTCCCTTAAGTCAAGCTGCTAGCCTGAAATAAGGCATCCCCGTAGAGTACATGCCAAACAAACACCAGAGCAGGATTTGACTATGGAAGTACTCTGGGTTGCCTATCTGGCCCCAAAGACAAATGCGTCCAAGGCAGGCAACCGTTTGCATTCCTCGGCTGAGCACGCACCCAGCTGTCTCTTGCATGCTGTATGATGCCCTTCCGTGGACTCATGACAGACAGCCGGGAGCAGGCCCCTCGCACCCACGCCCTCTCGCCTTCTCTCCCTCTCAACCTCCCAGCCCGTCTCCCTCCTGGGCCGGTCCCGCCCCACGCTGGGGACCCCGCGCACCTCCCCTCCCGCTCCCAAGTGCCCCCCCCGCCCGCCACCAGCATCCTCGAAGCTCAAGCCCTCTCCCACCGGCAATGTTAAGGCGATACACCTTAACGATCACTTTGTTCTGGAAGTAGGGGTTGCTCCCAAAGGAAAACATCAACCTGAAACGGTATTTGGGATGGCCCAGTACCTCCACCTGCCCCGCCGAAGAAAGAGGACGGGAAGGGGGAACGTGTCTTCTAGGTGCCCCGAGCTGTTTGCCTGGCTGCGGCACTGAACCACGTTGCCCGGCCCCCTCCTGCTCAAACCCCACGCCCACCGGGCCTCCCCCAGCCTCCGTCTCCGAGGACTGACCTCCAAATGGGTCACGGAGCTGAGCACGTGTCTGTCCTGGTCACCCGTCACGGCCGATATCTTGGGGTGTTTCAGGATCTGCCTTGGGTCTAGGAGCCTCGCCGGCACGTGCTACGGAAAGAGAGGCAGGAGCCACCCGGACCTTCCCGGCTGAGAGCAAGCGACCGAAGTTGCAAAAGTGCGGAAACGCCAAGCACTGCCGCCCTCCCAACCTGGTCAGCTCCTGCCCTTTCTTCCCACCTGCTCCACCCTGGGGAGTCCCTTGGCTTCCAGCACCTCTGAGGCTGCCTGCCCCCGACAGGGCAAGGCCGAGGGCCTGACTGCGCTCTGTTCCCACGTCCCCCTGGCCTGCGCGTGTGGCCTGCAGGCAGTCACTGCTTTGGACGGCTGGATGTGCTCCGTCCCACTGTCACGGCCGGGATTGCTTGTGTGTTTGCCTGAAGCCCCGTGACTTTGAGGGGCCTCCTGTGCCCAGGAGGGGGCCGCTCGGGTCACCTGGAGCACGGCTGCGCGCCCACGGCCCAAAGCGTGGTCCTGGCAGAGTCAGCGAGTGAGGGAGGGAAAGCGGTAGGTGGGGGCAGGGGGAAAGCAAAAGAGAGAGAGGGACAGAGAGACCCCACACCAGGAGGAAGGGACACAGAGGGAGGGCAGAGAGGACAGGGGGAGAGGGCGGGCGAGGACACAGAGGGGGAGAGACAGGCAGGGAGGAAAGGTGCGGGTAGGCGCCTGGGCCTGGGGCCCCGGCCTGGCTGTGTGGGGCCTGTGGAGACAGAGTTTGCAGCACCCCGGCAGCGCCGTGTCTGGGTTCCCGCGGTCTGCCGAAGCGAGGCGGCCCGCTGACTGGCTTGGCAACCCGAGAGCGGATGACATTGTGGGTCTGCCCTGATCTTTGCAAATTTGGAAAACCACGCATGCTCTGAAGGACAGGGAACGGCGGAGGGCAGCCTCTCCGTGTGCCCCATGTACCCAGCAAACGTTTCCTTCCAATATCTGCTCTGAGCCAAGCGGGCTTTGTGCTACCCTACTTGTCGAAGCGTGTTGACCCGTGTTCCCTGAACCCCGCAAGGCTGTTGGGAGTGTGCTGCAGCCCCAAAGCTTCCGCCCGCAGCTTCTGCACAGACAGGCTCTGGACAGGTCGCAGCCCCAGCGTTCTCACCCCCGCCGCGCCCCGCCTTCCTCTGCTGTGCATTGTAGGGATCGTGGGCCCACTCCCACCCGGCAAGGGGGCAGAGAGCCCTTCCCCCCAGCGCTCATGGCCGTGGCCGTGGCTCTGCTGCTGCCCTCCTCGCGGTGATCCTCCACAGCAGCCAAGCCCCACCAGCCGGAGGAAAGATATGGCCTGGGATGCCCTGGATTTGACGGCCCTCCGGCGAGCCAGGTGAGAACTCCGCTTCTGATTCATCCTGCACTTGGGGCGCAAGTAGGGCCTGGTAGCTTGGGCGTCCACAGAGCTGAGCGCCAACTGAACAACCTCCAGCGCGGCCAGTGGGGCCCCCGGCTGGATCGGGACCCAGCCCTGGCCCTTCCTGCCGCAGCTCCTGCAGCTTCTCGTCCTGCTCTGCTTGTGCCACCTCCTCGTCTTCCGCCGCCACGACCTCCGCCAGCGCCATGATATCCTCCCCCACGACCACCAAATCCTCCCCCGCGCCGGCCTCGCCTCTGCGCTGCGGGGCCTCAGCCTCCCGCGCAGCCTCTGCCGCCATGCCCCCCGCACCTAGGGCCTGCGGCACCCCCGCCCCGCCCCAGGCGCCTGCCTCCCCACCGGGCCCCCTCCTCCTCACGACCCCCTCAGCGGACTAAGGTGGTCCAGGGTTCCGGGGCAGCCCCGGCTTCGCCGGACCCCGCCTGGCTCTCCATGGGGACGTGGACCCGAACCCCCGGCAAGCCACGGAGCGAAGGAGCTGGAGGGGCGAGCACGCGGCTCCCACAAGCGGCCGGCAGGTGGCGCTCTGGCGCCCACGGCTGGAGGCCGGTACCCAGCGGAGGCGGCGGGCCTGGGGTACGCATGCGCACAAAGCCTTGGGGCCCGGTGGCGTCTGGGTGGCGTCTGGGTGGCGGGGCGGGGGTGCGCCTGTGGCCTTGGCGGGATGGAAGCCCGGCCTCACGCCCAGGACGCTGACCGGCCCCGGGACCCCACCAGTGGCACGGCGGTGGGCGTGGCCGCACCCGGCCCGCCCCTCGCCCCCGCGGGAGCCGGTCCGCACGCGCGTCTCCTCAGGGGTGGCGTCCGTGCCCGGACCCTGGCCATCTTCTTCGCTGACACCTCCCAGGCCATTCCCGGCGGGTCCCTGCTATCACAAACCTCGTGTTCACCTTCTCGTCAGTTCCCCTGGGAACACGCTACTGGCACCGGGGAATTCAAACCCAGCGGCTCAATAGCGTGACCGCCCGCCGCCCGGAAACCTCACCCGGCCCCTTCTGAGTCACGCCGGGGCGAAGCCCTGAAATCATCCGCTGCTGCGCCAACCACTGCCACATGGCTGTCCACATGGCTTTCCCCCCTTTCCCCGCCCGGTGCGGGAGGGAGTCCGGAGGCCGCCCAGCAGGATCCGGGATGCGGGGACCTCCCCGCCCCAACGACCCGCCTCTCCTACAAAGAGAGGAACCGCACACAGGTATTGGGCCTGAAATTTACAAGGAGCCACGGTCCGAGGCCACCTCCGTGCTTACACAACCCCTGGCACAGCCCCGGTGAGGTCCGCGATTGGGAGGCGGGGGCATGCTAATGGGCCGCCCACGTAGCCTAAAGGGTAATACCTCTGGGTGTGTTCTTTCGTTAAAGCCACTGCTAGGACTCGCTCCCACCATACTTTCCTCTGCCGGGCCCTTCATCTTTGCTTTCTCCCTCCTTGTCTGACTTCCGCGCTCCCTTTCCCTGTGTCTGCCTTCCCGCCTCACCATAACTGCCAGGGATGTCCGAGCTCCAGCCTAATGGTCCCCGGAGCCTGCTTTTGTCCGCCTTCCTGAGGAGCTGTGGCTGTCTCGGCTGCCCCAGCTCTGCTGCAAGTTCTTCCTTGGTCTGTCTCTCACTGAGTGGAGTGCCAGCCAGGGAGGGGATGGCAAAGTGAGCACTGGCAGCACACCCTGCCCTTTCTCCGGTACTCACCAGGTCCTTCGCGACAGTCCCACACCTCATGCCGGTCCGCTGCGCGGAGGCATTCCGGAATGTGTACGATGCACGCTGCATGAGGTTGGAGGAAGGCCCAGCGGGTGATGGCAAGGCCGAGGGCGTTGGTGTTGCATCGCCCTGGGAGGGCCTCCCGTCCCTAAGAGGAATGGGTCGGGCCGCCCGTGGCAGGAGGGGGGGATTTGAGCGGAAAGAGGCCGGAGGAGCCCCCTTGGGGTGAAGTGCAGGGTTCTGGGCCGTAGCGCGTCACCGTTTCAAACTCTACTTCTCGACGCAAACGGGGGACCCTGCACGGATAACAACGCCCGGCCCTCTGCGGGGGAGAAGCACAATTTTCGGAGCCTGTCCCTGGCACAGCCCAGACTGTGGGTTTACTGCCACAGGCCAAACCGAATTAGCTCTTGTAAACTTGCCCAAGACACTAAAGGAGGGTTCCGAGGAAATAGTGCACCCAAAACAGCGCATCCCCGGAGTCGGAGAAACCTGGGAGGGGGGGGAGGGGGGCTGGACAGAGAGCGGGGGAAGAGCAGGAGTGGCGCGGAGAAGGAGAGGAGGAGAGAGGGTGGGCCCAGGGAGAGGAACAGGGAGCGAGAGGAGGGGCTGCCACAGAGAGAGGAGGGCAGAGGAGGAGGGAGGCCTGGGGACAGTGAGGGAGGGAGGGGGAGGGAGAGAGGGAGGGAGCGAGGACCGGCGGAGGCAGGGAGGGAGGCTGAAT
The DNA here is from genome assembly GCF_037043125.1 of Eumetopias jubatus. NCBI lineage: Eukaryota > Metazoa > Chordata > Mammalia > Carnivora > Otariidae > Eumetopias > Eumetopias jubatus. The sequence goes on from NW_028274889.1 coordinate 617,107, forward strand.
TCTGTACATTGCACAGCCTACAGTCTGAAAGGAAACATTCCTCCCTGGACGTCAAGAGGAGATCTGAAAACACCCGTGGACCTGCAGACAGATCCCACGAGGTCATGCGGGGTGAGATGGAGAGGCAAAGCCCCAAAGAGATGAAGTGACGGCTTCTCAGAGGTCTGCGGGAAACCCTCATGCCCACCGCGGACAGGCACGAGTCGGGAACGCCAGAGAGAGGTGGGAGGGAGTTAGTCACGCAGCAGTTGCACGAAGACCTAAGGTGACAGGGCTTTGCGCATTGGCCCACAATGCTCACTCTGCACATCCAAGGAGCCCGATGCGCTCCTAGCGGAAGGCACGCTCCAAAGACATGCCCAGGCCAGTGGACGAGCGAGGCAGAGACGCGTCTCTCGGCAGCCTACAGAGTTGGGACTGACCCATCACACACCGGGGAGCCTCGGGGAGAGGAAGAGCCAGCTTCCACTTCGGATGCGCGGAGGCCAGAAGGCGGTGCGTGATACTTTCGACAGGTCCAGAGAAAAACTACCGTAACGTGCAGGCGACGTTCGGCACCAATAACCCAGAAAATGTTCACAAGACGTAAGGAGAAGGAGTGCGAGGAGGAGCCCGTGGGTCCGGAGGGGTGGGGCTGGGATGGAGGTGGGAGGCGGGGCTCTATGCTAAGGAGAGTCCGGCCTGCCGAAATGAAGCGGGTCCCTGAGTCCCTTAAGTCAAGCTGCTAGCCTGAAATAAGGCATCCCCGTAGAGTACATGCCAAACAAACACCAGAGCAGGATTTGACTATGGAAGTACTCTGGGTTGCCTATCTGGCCCCAAAGACAAATGCGTCCAAGGCAGGCAACCGTTTGCATTCCTCGGCTGAGCACGCACCCAGCTGTCTCTTGCATGCTGTATGATGCCCTTCCGTGGACTCATGACAGACAGCCGGGAGCAGGCCCCTCGCACCCACGCCCTCTCGCCTTCTCTCCCTCTCAACCTCCCAGCCCGTCTCCCTCCTGGGCCGGTCCCGCCCCACGCTGGGGACCCCGCGCACCTCCCCTCCCGCTCCCAAGTGCCCACCCCCTCCCGCCACCAGCATCCTCCAAGCTCAAGCCCTCTCCCACCGGCAATGTTAAGGCGATACACCTTAAGGATCACTTTGTTCTGGAAGTACGGGTTGCTCCCAAAGGAAAACATCAACCTGCAGCGGTATTTGGGATGGCCCAGTACCTCCAACTGCCCCGCCGAAGAAAGAGGACCGGAAGGGGGAACGTGTCTTCTAGGTGCCCGGAGATGTTTGCCTGCCTGCGGCACTGAACCACGTTGCCCGGCCCCCTCCTGCTCAAACCCCACGCCCACCGGGCCTCCCCCAGCCTCCGTCTCCCAGGACTGACCTCCAAATGGGTCATGGAGCTGAGCACGTGTCTGTCCGGGTCACCCGTCACGGCCGATATCTTGGGGTGTTTCAGGATCTGCCTTGGGTCTAGGAGCCTCGCCGGCACGTGCTACGGAAAGAGAGGCAGGAGCCACCCGGACCTTCCCGGCCGAGAGCAAGCGACCGAAGTTGCAAAAGTGCGGAAACGCCAAGCACTGCCGCCCTCCCAACCTGGTCAGCTCCTGCCCTTTCTTCCCACCTGCTCCACCCTGGGGAGTCCCTTGGCTTCCAGCACCTCTGAGGCTGCCTGCCCCCGACAGGGCAAGGCCGAGGGCCTGACTGCGCTCTGTTCCCACGTCCCCCTGGCCTGCGCGTGTGGCCTGCAGGCAGTCACTGCTTTGGACGGCTGGATGTGCTCCGTCCCACTGTCACGGCCGGGATTGCTTGTGTGTTTGCCTGAAGCCCCGTGACTTTGAGGGGCCTCCTGTGCCCAGGAGGGGGCCGCTCGGGTCACCTGGAGCACGGCTGCGCGCCCACGGCCCAAAGCGTGGTCCTGGCAGAGTCAGCGAGTGAGGGAGGGAAAGCGGTAGGTGGGGGCAGGGGGAAAGCAAAAGAGAGAGAGGGACAGAGAGACCCCACACCAGGAGGAAGGGACACAGAGGGAGGGCAGAGAGGACAGGGGGAGAGGGCGGGCGAGGACACAGAGGGGGAGAGACAGGCAGGGAGGAAAGGTGCGGGTAGGCGCCTGGGCCTGGGGCCCCGGCCTGGCTGTGTGGGGCCTGTGGAGACAGAGTTTGCAGCACCCCGGCAGCGCCGTGTCTGGGTTCCCGCGGTCTGCCGAAGCGAGGCGGCCCGCTGACTGGCTTGGCAACCCGAGAGCGGACGACATTGTGGGTCTGCCCTGATCTTTGCAAATTTGGAAAACCACGCAGGCTCTGAAGGACAGGGAACGGCGGAGGGCAGCCTCTCCGTGTGCCCCATGTACCCAGCAAACGTTTCCTTCCAATATCTGCTCTGAGCCAAGCGGGCTTTGTGCTACCCTACTTGTCGAAGCGTGTTGACCCGTGTTCCCTGAACCCCGCAAGGCTGTTGGGAGTGTGCTGCAGCCCCAAAGCTTCCGCCCGCAGCTTCTGCACAGACAGGCTCTGGACAGGTCGCAGCCCCAGCGTTCTCACCCCCGCCGCGCCCCGCCTTCCTCTGCTGTGCATTGTAGGGATCGTGGGCCCACTCCCACCCGGCAAGGGGGCGGAGAGCCCTTCCCCCCAGCGCTCATGGCCGTGGCCGTGGCTCTGCTGCTGCCCTCCTCGCGGTGATCCTCCACAGCAGCCAAGCCCCACCAGCCGGAGGAAAGATATGGCCTGGGATGCCCTGGATTTGACGGCCCTCCGGCGAGCCAGGTGAGAACTCCGCTTCTGATTCATCCTGCACTTGGGGCGCAAGTAGGGCCTGGTAGCTTGGGCGTCCACAGAGCTGAGCGCCAACTGAACAACCTCCAGCGCGGCCAGTGGGGCCCCCGGCTGGATCGGGACCCAGCCCTGGCCCTTCCTGCCGCAGCTCCTGCAGCTTCTCGTCCTGCTCTGCTTGTGCCACCTCCTCGTCTTCCGCCGCCACGACCTCCGCCAGCGCCATGATATCCTCCCCCACGACCACCAAATCCTCCCCCGCGCCGGCCTCGCCTCTGCGCTGCGGGGCCTCAGCCTCCCGCGCAGCCTCTGCCGCCATGCCCCCCGCACCTAGGGCCTGCGGCACCCCCGCCCCGCCCCAGGCGCCTGCCTCCCCACCGGGCCCCCTCCTCCTCACGACCCCCTCAGCGGACTAAGGTGGTCCAGGGTTCCGGGGCAGCCCCGGCTTCGCCGGACCCCGCCTGGCTCTCCATGGGGACGTGGACCCGAACCCCCGGCAAGCCACGGAGCGAAGGAGCTGGAGGGGCGAGCACGCGGCTCCCACAAGCGGCCGGCAGGTGGCGCTCTGGCGCCCACGGCTGGAGGCCGGTACCCAGCGGAGGCGGCGGGCCTGGGGTACGCATGCGCACAAAGCCTTGGGGCCCGGTGGCGTCTGGGTGGCGTCTGGGTGGCGGGGCGGGGGTGCGCCTGTGGCCTTGGCGGGATGGAAGCCCGGCCTCACGCCCAGGACGCTGACCGGCCCCGGGACCCCACCAGTGGCACGGCGGTGGGCGTGGCCGCACCCGGCCCGCCCCTCGCCCCCGCGGGAGCCGGTCCGCACGCGCGTCTCCTCAGGGGTGGCGTCCGTGCCCGGACCCTGGCCATCTTCTTCGCTGACACCTCCCAGGCCATTCCCGGCGGGTCCCTGCTATCACAAACCTCGTGTTCACCTTCTCGTCAGTTCCCCTGGGAACACGCTACTGGCACCGGGGAATTCAAACCCAGCGGCTCAATAGCGTGACCGCCCGCCGCCCGGAAACCTCACCCGGCCCCTTCTTAGTCACGCCGGGGCGAAGCCCTGAAGTCATCCGCTGCTGCGCCAACCACTGCCACATGGCTGTCCACATGGCTTTCCCCCCTTTCCCCGCCCGGTGCGGGAGGGAGTCCGGAGGCCGCCCAGCAGGATCCGGGATGCGGGGACCTCCCCGCCCCAACGACCCGCCTCTCCTACAAAGAGAGGAACCGCACACAGGTATTGGGCCTGAAATTTACAAGGAGCCACGGTCCGAGGCCACCTCCGTGCTTACACAACCCCTGGCACAGCCCCGGTGAGGTCCGCGATTGGGAGGCGGGGGCATGCTAATGGGCCGCCCACGTAGCCTAAAGGGTAATACCTCTGGGTGTGTTCTTTCGTTAAAGCCACTGCTAGGACTCGCTCCCACCATACTTTCCTCTGCCGGGCCCTTCATCTTTGCTTTCTCCCTCCTTGTCTGACTTCCGCGCTCCCTTTCCCTGTGTCTGCCTTCCCGCCTCACCATAACTGCCAGGGATGTCCGAGCTCCAGCCTAATGGTCCCCGGAGCCTGCTTTTGTCCGCCTTCCTGAGGAGCTGTGGCTGTCTCGGCTGCCCCAGCTCTGCTGCAAGTTCTTCCTTGGTCTGTCTCTCACTGAGTGGAGTGCCAGCCAGGGAGGGGATGGCAAAGTGAGCACTGGCAGCACACCCTGCCCTTTCTCCGGTACTCACCAGGTCCTTCGCGACAGTCCCACACCTCATGCCGGTCCGCTGCGCGGAGGCATTCCGGAATGTGTACGATGCACGCTGCATGAGGTTGGAGGAAGGCCCAGCGGGTGATGGCAAGGCCGAGGGCGTTGGTGTTGCATCGCCCTGGGAGGGCCTCCCGTCCCTAAGAGGAATGGGTCGGGCCGCCCGTGGCAGGAGGGGGGGATTTGAGCGGAAAGAGGCCGGAGGAGCCCCCTTGGGGTGAAGTGCAGGGTTCTGGGCCGTAGCGCGTCACCGTTTCAAACTCTACTTCTCGACGCAAACGGGGGACCCTGCACGGATAACAACGCCCGGCCCTCTGCGGGGGAGAAGCACAATTTTCGGAGCCTGTCCCTGGCACAGCCCAGACTGTGGGTTTACTGCCACAGGCCAAACCGAATTAGCTCTTGTAAACTTGCCCAAGACACTAAAGGAGGGTTCCGAGGAAATAGTGCACCCAAAACAGCGCATCCCCGGAGTCGGAGAAACCTGGGAGGGGGGGGAGGGGGGCTGGACAGAGAGCGGGGGAAGAGCAGGAGTGGCGCGGAGAAGGAGAGGAGGAGAGAGGGTGGGCCCAGGGAGAGGAACAGGGAGCGAGAGGAGGGGCTGCCACAGAGAGAGGAGGGCAGAGGAGGAGGGAGGCCTGGGGACAGTGAGGGAGGGAGGGGGAGGGAGAGAGGGAGGGAGCGAGGACCGGCGGAGGCAGGGAGGGAGGCTGAATTCTGTACATTGCACAGCCTACAGTCTGAAAGGAAACATTCCTCCCTGGACGTCAAGAGGAGATCTGAAAACACCCGTGGACCTGCAGACAGATCCCACGAGGTCATGCGGGGTGAGATGGAGAGGCAAAGCCCCAAAGAGATGAAGTGACGGCTTCTCAGAGGTCTGCGGGAAACCCTCATGCCCACCGCGGACAGGCACGAGTCGGGAACGCCAGAGAGAGGTGGGAGGGAGTTAGTCACGCAGCAGTTGCACGAAGACCTAAGGTGACAGGGCTTTGCGCATTGGCCCACAATGCTCACTCTGCACATCCAAGGAGCCCGATGCGCTCCTAGCGGAAGGCACGCTCCAAAGACATGCCCAGGCCAGTGGACGAGCGAGGCAGAGACGCGTCTCTCGGCAGCCTACAGAGTTGGGACTGACCCATCACACACCGGGGAGCCTCGGGGAGAGGAAGAGCCAGCTTCCCCTTCGGATGCGCGGAGGCCAGAAGGCGGTGCGTGATACGTTCGACAGGTCCAGAGAAAACGTACCGTAACGTGCAGGCGACGTTCGGCACCAATGACCCAGAAAATGTTCACAAGACGTAAGGAGAAGGAGTGCGAGGAGGAGCCCGTGGGTCCGGAGGGGTGGGGCTGGGATGGAGGTGGGAGGCGGGGCTCTATGCTAAGGAGAGTCCGGCCTGCCGAAATGAAGCGGGTCCCTGAGTCCCTTAAGTCAAGCTGCTAGCCTGAAATAAGGCATCCCCGTAGAGTACATGCCAAACAAACACCAGAGCAGGATTTGACTATGGAAGTACTCTGGGTTGCCTATCTGGCCCCAAAGACAAATGCGTCCAAGGCAGGCAACCGTTTGCATTCCTCGGCTGAGCACGCACCCAGCTGTCTCTTGCATGCTGTATGATGCCCTTCCGTGGACTCATGACAGACAGCCGGGAGCAGGCCCCTCGCACCCACGCCCTCTCGCCTTCTCTCCCTCTCAACCTCCCAGCCCGTCTCCCTCCTGGGCCGGTCCCGCCCCACGCTGGGGACCCCGCGCACCTCCCCTCCCGCTCCCAAGTGCCCCCCCCCGCCCGCCACCAGCATCCTCGAAGCTCAAGCCCTCTCCCACCGGCAATGTTAAGGCGATACACCTTAAAGATCACTTTGTTCTGGAAGTACGGGTTGCTCCCAAAGGAAAACATCAACCTGAAAAGGTATTTGGGATGGCCCAGTACCTCCACCTGCCGCGCCGAAGAAAGAGGACGGGAAGGGGGAACGTGTCTTCTAGGTGCCCCGAGCTGTTTGCCTGGCTGCGGCACTGAACCACGTTGCCCGGCCCCCTCCTGCTCAAACCCCACGCCCACCGGGCCTCCCCCAGCCTCCGTCTCCGAGGACTGACCTCCAAATGGGTCACGGAGCTGAGCACGTGTCTGTCCTGGTCACCCGTCACGGCCGATATCTTGGGGTGTTTCAGGATCTGCCTTGGGTCTAGGAGCCTCGCCGGCACGTGCTACGGAAAGAGAGGCAGGAGCCACCCGGACCTTCCCGGCTGAGAGCAAGCCACCGAAGTTGCAAAAGTGCGGAAACGCCAAGCACTGCCGCCCTCCCAACCTGGTCAGCTCCTGCCCTTTCTTCCCACCTGCTCCACCCTGGGGAGTCCCTTGGCTTCCAGCACCTCTGAGGCTGCCTGCCCCCGACAGGGCAAGGCCGAGGGCCTGACTGCGCTCTGTTCCCACGTCCCCCTGGCCTGCGCGTGTGGCCTGCAGGCAGTCACTGCTTTGGACGGCTGGATGTGCTCCGTCCCACTGTCACGGCCGGGATTGCTTGTGTGTTTGCCTGAAGCCCCGTGACTTTGAGGGGCCTCCTGTGCCCAGGAGGGGGCCGCTCGGGTCACCTGGAGCACGGCTGCGCGCCCACGGCCCAAAGCGTGGTCCTGGCAGAGTCAGCGAGTGAGGGAGGGAAAGCGGTAGGTGGGGGCAGGGGGAAAGCAAAAGAGAGAGAGGGACAGAGAGACCCCACACCAGGAGGAAGGGACACAGAGGGAGGGCAGAGAGGACAGGGGGAGAGGGCGGGCGAGGACACAGAGGGGGAGAGACAGGCAGGGAGGAAAGGTGCGGGTAGGCGCCTGGGCCTGGGGCCCCGGCCTGGCTGTGTGGGGCCTGTGGAGACAGAGTTTGCAGCACCCCGGCAGCGCCGTGTCTGGGTTCCCGCGGTCTGCCGAAGCGAGGCGGCCCGCTGACTGGCTTGGCAACCCGAGAGCGGACGACATTGTGGGTCTGCCCTGATCTTTGCAAATTTGGAAAACCACGCAGGCTCTGAAGGACAGGGAACGGCGGAGGGCAGCCTCTCCGTGTGCCCCATGTACCCAGCAAACGTTTCCTTCCAATATCTGCTCTGAGCCAAGCGGGCTTTGTGCTACCCTACTTGTCGAAGCGTGTTGACCCGTGTTCCCTGAACCCCGCAAGGCTGTTGGGAGTGTGCTGCAGCCCCAAAGCTTCCGCCCGCAGCTTCTGCACAGACAGGCTCTGGACAGGTCGCAGCCCCAGCGTTCTCACCCCCGCCGCGCCCCGCCTTCCTCTGCTGTGCATTGTAGGGATCGTGGGCCCACTCCCACCCGGCAAGGGGGCGGAGAGCCCTTCCCCCCAGCGCTCATGGCCGTGGCCGTGGCTCTGCTGCTGCCCTCCTCGCGGTGATCCTCCACAGCAGCCAAGCCCCACCAGCCGGAGGAAAGATATGGCCTGGGATGCCCTGGATTTGACGGCCCTCCGGCGAGCCAGGTGAGAACTCCGCTTCTGATTCATCCTGCACTTGGGGCGCAAGTAGGGCCTGGTAGCTTGGGCGTCCACAGAGCTGAGCGCCAACTGAACAACCTCCAGCGCGGCCAGTGGGGCCCCCGGCTGGATCGGGACCCAGCCCTGGCCCTTCCTGCCGCAGCTCCTGCAGCTTCTCGTCCTGCTCTGCTTGTGCCACCTCCTCGTCTTCCGCCGCCACGACTTCCGCCAGCGCCATGATATCCTCCCCCACGACCACCAAATCCTCCCCCGCGCCGGCCTCGCCTCTGCGCTGCGGGGCCTCAGCCTCCCGCGCAGCCTCTGCCGCCATGCCCCCCGCACCTAGGGCCTGCGGCACCCCCGCCCCGCCCCAGGCGCCTGCCTCCCCACCGGGCCCCCTCCTCCTCACGACCCCCTCAGCGGACTAAGGTGGTCCAGGGTTCCGGGGCAGCCCCGGCTTCGCCGGACCCCGCCTGGCTCTCCATGGGGCCGTGGACCCGAACCCCCGGCAAGCCACGGAGCGAAGGAGCTGGAGGGGCGAGCACGCGGCTCCCACAAGCGGCCGGCAGGTGGCGCTCTGGCGCCCACGGCTGGAGGCCGGTACCCAGCGGAGGCGGCGGGCCTGGGGTACGCATGCGCACAAAGCCTTGGGGCCCGGTGGCGTCTGGGTGGCGTCTGGGTGGCGGGGCGGGGGTGCGCCTGTGGCCTTGGCGGGATGGAAGCCCGGCCTCACGCCCAGGACGCTGACCGGCCCCGGGACCCCACCAGTGGCACGGCGGTGGGCGTGGCCGCACCCGGCCCGCCCCTCGCCCCCGCGGGAGCCGGTCCGCACGCGCGTCTCCTCAGGGGTGGCGTCCGTGCCCGGACCCTGGCCATCTTCTTCGCTGACACCTCCCAGGCCATTCCCGGCGGGTCCCTGCTATCACAAACCTCGTGTTCACCTTCTCGTCAGTTCCCCTGGGAACACGCTACTGGCACCGGGGAATTCAAACCCAGCGGCTCAATAGCGTGACCGCCCGCCGCCCGGAAACCTCACCCGGCCCCTTCTTAGTCACGCCGGGGCGAAGCCCTGAAGTCATCCGCTGCTGCGCCAACCACTGCCACATGGCTGTCCACATGGCTTTCCCCCCTTTCCCCGCCCGGTGCGGGAGGGAGTCGGAGGCCGCCCAGCAGGATCCGGGATGCGGGGACCTCCCCGCCCCAACGACCCGCCTCTCCTACAAAGAGAGGAACCGCACACAGGTATTGGGCCTGAAATTTACAAGGAGCCACGGTCCGAGGCCACCTCCGTGCTTACACAACCCCTGGCACAGCCCCGGTGAGGTCCGCGATTGGGAGGCGGGGGCATGCTAATGGGCCGCCCACGTAGCCTAAAGGGTAATACCTCTGGGTGTGTTCTTTCGTTAAAGCCACTGCTAGGACTCGCTCCCACCATACTTTCCTCTGCCGGGCCCTTCATCTTTGCTTTCTCCCTCCTTGTCTGACTTCCGCGCTCCCTTTCCCTGTGTCTGCCTTCCCGCCTCACCATAACTGCCAGGGATGTCCGAGCTCCAGCCTAATGGTCCCCGGAGCCTGCTTTTGTCCGCCTTCCTGAGGAGCTGTGGCTGTCTCGGCTGCCCCAGCTCTGCTGCAAGTTCTTCCTTGGTCTGTCTCTCACTGAGTGGAGTGCCAGCCAGGGAGGGGAAGGCAAAGTGAGCACTGGCAGCACACCCTGCCCTTTCTCCGGTACTCACCAGGTCCTTCGCGACAGTCCCACACCTCATGCCGGTCCGCTGCGCGGAGGCATTCCGGAATGTGTACGATGCACGCTGCATGAGGTTGGAGGAAGGCCCAGCGGGTGATGGCAAGGCCGAGGGCGTTGGTGTTGCATCGCCCTGGGAGGGCCTCCCGTCCCTAAGAGGAATGGGTCGGGCCGCCCGTGGCACGAGGGGGGGATTTGAACGGAAAGAGGCCGGAGGAGCCCCCTTGGGGTGAAGTGCAGGGTTCTGGGCCGTAGTGCGTCACCGTTTCAAACTCTACTTCTCGACGCAAACGGGGGACCCTGCACGGAAAACAACGCCCGGCCCTCTGCGGGGGAGAAGCACAATTTTCGGAGCCTGTCCCTGGCACAGCCCAGACTGTGGGTTTACTGCCACAGGCCAAACCGAATTAGCTCTTGTAAACTTGCCCAAGACACTAAAGGAGGGTTCCGAGGAAATAGTGCACCCAAAACAGCGCATCCCCGGAGTCGGAGAAACCTGGGAGGGGGGGGGAGTGGGGCTGGACAGAGAGCGGGGGAAGAGCAGGAGTGGCGCGGAGAAGGAGAGGAGGAGAGAGGGTGGGCCCAGGGAGAGGAACAGGGAGCGAGAGGAGGGGGTGCCACAGAGAGAGGAGGGCAGAGGAGGAGGGAGGCCTGGGGACAGGGAGGGAGGGAGGGGGAGGGAGAGAGGGAGGGAGCGAGGACGGGCGGAGGCAGGGAGGGAGGCTAAATTCTGTACATTGCACAGCCTACAGCCTGAAAGGAAACATTCCTCCCTGGACGTCAAGAGGAGATCTGAAAGCACCCGTGGACCTGCAGACAGATCCCACGAGGTCATGCGGGGTGAGATGGAGAGGCAAAGCCCCAAAGAGATGAAGTGACGGCTTCTCAGAGGTCTGCGGGAAACCCTCATGCCCACCGCGGACAGGCACGAGTCGGGAACGCCAGAGAGAGGTGGGAGGGTGTTAGTCACGCAGCAGTTGCACGAAGACCTAAGGTGACAGGGCTTTGCGCATTGGCCCACAATGCTCACTCTGCACATCCAAGGAGACCGATGCGCTCCTAGCGGAAGGCACGCTCCAAAGACATGCCCAGGCCAGTGGACGAGCGAGGCAGAGACGCGTCTCTCGGCAGCCTACAGAGTTGGGACTGACCCATCACACACCGGGGAGCCTCGGGGAGAGGAAGAGCCAGCTTCCCCTTCGGATGCGCGGAGGCCAGAAGGCGGTGCGTGATACGTTCGACAGGTCCAGAGAAAACGTACCGTAACGTGCAGGCGACGTTCGGCACCAATGACCCAGAAAATGTTCACAAGACGTAAGGAGAAGGAGTGCGAGGAGGAGCCCGTTGGTGGGGCTGGGATGGAGGTGGGAGGCGGGGCTCTATGCTAAGGAGAGTCCGGCCTGCCGAAATGAAGCGGGTCCCTGAGTCCCTTAAGTCAAGCTGCTAGCCTGAAATAAGGCATCCCCGTAGAGTACATGCCAAACAAACACCAGAGCAGGATTTGACTATGGAAGTACTCTGGGTTGCCTATCTGGCCCCAAAGACAAATGCGTCCAAGGCAGGCAACCGTTTGCATTCCTCGGCTGAGCACGCACCCAGCTGTCTCTTGCATGCTGTATGATGCCCTTCCGTGGACTCATGACAGACAGCCGGGAGCAGGCCCCTCGCACCCACGCCCTCTCGCCTTCTCTCCCTCTCAACCTCCCAGCCCGTCTCCCTCCTGGGCCGGTCCCGCCCCACGCTGGGGACCCCGCGCACCTCCCCTCCCGCTCCCAAGTGCCCCCCCCCGCCCGCCACCAGCATCCTCGAAGCTCAAGCCCTCTCCCACCGGCAATGTTAAGGCGATACACCTTAAAGATCACTTTGTTCTGGAAGTACGGGTTGCTCCCAAAGGAAAACATCAACCTGAAAAGGTATTTGGGATGGCCCAGTACCTCCACCTGCCGCGCCGAAGAAAGAGGACGGGAAGGGGGAACGTGTCTTCTAGGTGCCCCGAGCTGTTTGCCTGGCTGCGGCACTGAACCACGTTGCCCGGCCCCCTCCTGCTCAAACCCCACGCCCACCGGGCCTCCCCCAGCCTCCGTCTCCGAGGACTGACCTCCAAATGGGTCACGGAGCTGAGCACGTGTCTGTCCTGGTCACCCGTCACGGCCGATATCTTGGGGTGTTTCAGGATCTGCCTTGGGTCTAGGAGCCTCGCCGGCACGTGCTACGGAAAGAGAGGCAGGAGCCACCCGGACCTTCCCGGCTGAGAGCAAGCCACCGAAGTTGCAAAAGTGCGGAAACGCCAAGCACTGCCGCCCTCCCAACCTGGTCAGCTCCTGCCCTTTCTTCCCACCTGCTCCACCCTGGGGAGTCCCTTGGCTTCCAGCACCTCTGAGGCTGCCTGCCCCCGACAGGGCAAGGCCGAGGGCCTGACTGCGCTCTGTTCCCACGTCCCCCTGGCCTGCGCGTGTGGCCTGCAGGCAGTCACTGCTTTGGACGGCTGGATGTGCTCCGTCCCACTGTCACGGCCGGGATTGCTTGTGTGTTTGCCTGAAGCCCCGTGACTTTGAGGGGCCTCCTGTGCCCAGGAGGGGGCCGCTCGGGTCACCTGGAGCACGGCTGCGCGCCCACGGCCCAAAGCGTGGTCCTGGCAGAGTCAGCGAGTGAGGGAGGGAAAGCGGTAGGTGGGGGCAGGGGGAAAGCAAAAGAGAGAGAGGGACAGAGAGACCCCACACCAGGAGGAAGGGACACAGAGGGAGGGCAGAGAGGACAGGGGGAGAGGGCGGGCGAGGACACAGAGGGGGAGAGACAGGCAGGGAGGAAAGGTGCGGGTAGGCGCCTGGGCCTGGGGCCCCGGCCTGGCTGTGTGGGGCCTGTGGAGACAGAGTTTGCAGCACCCCGGCAGCGCCGTGTCTGGGTTCCCGCGGTCTGCCGAAGCGAGGCGGCCCGCTGACTGGCTTGGCAACCCGAGAGCGGACGACATTGTGGGTCTGCCCTGATCTTTGCAAATTTGGAAAACCACGCAGGCTCTGAAGGACAGGGAACGGCGGAGGGCAGCCTCTCCGTGTGCCCCATGTACCCAGCAAACGTTTCCTTCCAATATCTGCTCTGAGCCAAGCGGGCTTTGTGCTACCCTACTTGTCGAAGCGTGTTGACCCGTGTTCCCTGAACCCCGCAAGGCTGTTGGGAGTGTGCTGCAGCCCCAAAGCTTCCGCCCGCAGCTTCTGCACAGACAGGCTCTGGACAGGTCGCAGCCCCAGCGTTCTCACCCCCGCCGCGCCCCGCCTTCCTCTGCTGTGCATTGTAGGGATCGTGGGCCCACTCCCACCCGGCAAGGGGGCGGAGAGCCCTTCCCCCCAGCGCTCATGGCCGTGGCCGTGGCTCTGCTGCTGCCCTCCTCGCGGTGATCCTCCACAGCAGCCAAGCCCCACCAGCCGGAGGAAAGATATGGCCTGGGATGCCCTGGATTTGACGGCCCTCCGGCGAGCCAGGTGAGAACTCCGCTTCTGATTCATCCTGCACTTGGGGCGCAAGTAGGGCCTGGTAGCTTGGGCGTCCACAGAGCTGAGCGCCAACTGAACAACCTCCAGCGCGGCCAGTGGGGCCCCCGGCTGGATCGGGACCCAGCCCTGGCCCTTCCTGCCGCAGCTCCTGCAGCTTCTCGTCCTGCTCTGCTTGTGCCACCTCCTCGTCTTCCGCCGCCACGACCTCCGCCAGCGCCATGATATCCTCCCCCACGACCACCAAATCCTCCCCCGCGCCGGCCTCGCCTCTGCGCTGCGGGGCCTCAGCCTCCCGCGCAGCCTCTGCCGCCATGCCCCCCGCACCTAGGGCCTGCGGCACCCCCGCCCCGCCCCAGGCGCCTGCCTCCCCACCGGGCCCCCTCCTCCTCACGACCCCCTCAGCGGACTAAGGTGGTCCAGGGTTCCGGGGCAGCCCCGGCTTCGCCGGACCCCGCCTGGCTCTCCATGGGGACGTGGACCCGAACCCCCGGCAAGCCACGGAGCGAAGGAGCTGGAGGGGCGAGCACGCGGCTCCCACAAGCGGCCGGCAGGTGGCGCTCTGGCGCCCACGGCTGGAGGCCGGTACCCAGCGGAGGCGGCGGGCCTGGGGGACGCATGCGCACAAAGCCTTGGGGCCCGGTGGCGTCTGGGTGGCGTCTGGGTGGCGGGGCGGGGGTGCGCCTGTGGCCTTGGCGGGATGGAAGCCCGGCCTCACGCCCAGGACGCTGACCGGCCCCGGGACCCCACCAGTGGCACGGCGGTGGGCGTGGCCGCACCCGGCCCGCCCCTCGCCCCCGCGGGAGCCGGTCCGCACGCGCGTCTCCTCAGGGGTGGCGTCCGTGCCCGGACCCTGGCCATCTTCTTCGCTGACACCTCCCAGGCCATTCCCGGCGGGTCCCTGCTATCACAAACCTCGTGTTCACCTTCTCGTCAGTTCCCCTGGGAACACGCTACTGGCACCGGGGAATTCAAACCCAGCGGCTCAATAGCGTGACCGCCCGCCGCCCGGAAACCTCACCCGGCCCCTTCTTAGTCACGCCGGGGCGAAGCCCTGAAGTCATCCGCTGCTGCGCCAACCACTGCCACATGGCTGTCCACATGGCTTTCCCCCCTTTCCCCGCCCGGTGCGGGAGGGAGTCGGAGGCCGCCCAGCAGGATCCGGGATGCGGGGACCTCCCCGCCCCAACGACCCGCCTCTCCTACAAAGAGAGGAACCGCACACAGGTATTGGGCCTGAAATTTACAAGGAGCCACGGTCCGAGGCCACCTCCGTGCTTACACAACCCCTGGCACAGCCCCGGTGAGGTCCGCGATTGGGAGGCGGGGGCATGCTAATGGGCCGCCCACGTAGCCTAAAGGGTAATACCTCTGGGTGTGTTCTTTCGTTAAAGCCACTGCTAGGACTCGCTCCCACCATACTTTCCTCTGCCGGGCCCTTCATCTTTGCTTTCTCCCTCCTTGTCTGACTTCCGCGCTCCCTTTCCCTGTGTCTGCCTTCCCGCCTCACCATAACTGCCAGGGATGTCCGAGCTCCAGCCTAATGGTCCCCGGAGCCTGCTTTTGTCCGCCTTCCTGAGGAGCTGTGGCTGTCTCGGCTGCCCCAGCTCTGCTGCAAGTTCTTCCTTGGTCTGTCTCTCACTGAGTGGAGTGCCAGCCAGGGAGGGGAAGGCAAAGTGAGCACTGGCAGCACACCCTGCCCTTTCTCCGGTACTCACCAGGTCCTTCGCGACAGTCCCACACCTCATGCCGGTCCGCTGCGCGGAGGCATTCCGGAATGTGTACGATGCACGCTGCATGAGGTTGGAGGAAGGCCCAGCGGGTGATGGCAAGGCCGAGGGCGTTGGTGTTGCATCGCCCTGGGAGGGCCTCCCGTCCCTAAGAGGAATGGGTCGGGCCGCCCGTGGCACGAGGGGGGGATTTGAACGGAAAGAGGCCGGAGGAGCCCCCTTGGGGTGAAGTGCAGGGTTCTGGGCCGTAGTGCGTCACCGTTTCAAACTCTACTTCTCGACGCAAACGGGGGACCCTGCACGGAAAACAACGCCCGGCCCTCTGCGGGGGAGAAGCACAATTTTCGGAGCCTGTCCCTGGCACAGCCCAGACTGTGGGTTTACTGCCACAGGCCAAACCGAATTAGCTCTTGTAAACTTGCCCAAGACACTAAAGGAGGGTTCCGAGGAAATAGTGCACCCAAAACAGCGCATCCCCGGAGTCGGAGAAACCTGGGAGGGGGGGGGAGGGGGGCTGGACAGAGAGCGGGGGAAGAGCAGGAGTGGCGCGGAGAAGGAGAGGAGGAGAGAGGGTGGGCCCAGGGAGAGGAACAGGGAGCGAGAGGAGGGGGTGCCACAGAGAGAGGAGGGCAGAGGAGGAGGGAGGCCTGGGGACAGGGAGGGAGGGAGGGGGAGGGAGAGAGGGAGGGAGCGAGGACGGGCGGAGGCAGGGAGGGAGGCTAAATTCTGTACATTGCACAGCCTACAGCCTGAAAGGAAACATTCCTCCCTGGACGTCAAGAGGAGATCTGAAAGCACCCGTGGACCTGCAGACAGATCCCACGAGGTCATGCGGGGTGAGATGGAGAGGCAAAGCCCCAAAGAGATGAAGTGACGGCTTCTCAGAGGTCTGCGGGAAACCCTCATGCCCACCGCGGACAGGCACGAGTCGGGAACGCCAGAGAGAGGTGGGAGGGAGTTAGTCACGCAGCAGTTGCACGAAGACCTAAGGTGACAGGGCTTTGCGCATTGGCCCACAATGCTCACTCTGCACATCCAAGGAGACCGATGCGCTCCTAGCGGAAGGCACGCTCCAAAGACATGCCCAGGCCAGTGGACGAGCGAGGCAGAGACGCGTCTCTCGGCAGCCTACAGAGTTGGGACTGACCCATCACACACCGGGGAGCCTCGGGGAGAGGAAGAGCCAGCTTCCCCTTCGGATGCGCGGAGGCCAGAAGGCGGTGCGTGATACGTTCGACAGGTCCAGAGAAAACGTACCGTAACGTGCAGGCGACGTTCGGCACCAATGACCCAGAAAATGTTCACAAGACGTAAGGAGAAGGAGTGCGAGGAGGAGCCCGTTGGTGGGGCTGGGATGGAGGTGGGAGGCGGGGCTCTATGCTAAGGAGAGTCCGGCCTGCCGAAATGAAGCGGGTCCCTGAGTCCCTTAAGTCAAGCTGCTAGCCTGAAATAAGGCATCCCCGTAGAGTACATGCCAAACAAACACCAGAGCAGGATTTGACTATGGAAGTACTCTGGGTTGCCTATCTGGCCCCAAAGACAAATGCGTCCAAGGCAGGCAACCGTTTGCATTCCTCGGCTGAGCACGCACCCAGCTGTCTCTTGCATGCTGTATGATGCCCTTCCGTGGACTCATGACAGACAGCCGGGAGCAGGCCCCTCGCACCCACGCCCTCTCGCCTTCTCTCCCTCTCAACCTCCCAGCCCGTCTCCCTCCTGGGCCGGTCCCGCCCCACGCTGGGGACCCCGCGCACCTCCCCTCCCGCTCCCAAGTGCCCCCCCCCGCCCGCCACCAGCATCCTCGAAGCTCAAGCCCTCTCCCACCGGCAATGTTAAGGCGATACACCTTAAAGATCACTTTGTTCTGGAAGTACGGGTTGCTCCCAAAGGAAAACATCAACCTGAAAAGGTATTTGGGATGGCCCAGTACCTCCACCTGCCGCGCCGAAGAAAGAGGACGGGAAGGGGGAACGTGTCTTCTAGGTGCCCCGAGCTGTTTGCCTGGCTGCGGCACTGAACCACGTTGCCCGGCCCCCTCCTGCTCAAACCCCACGCCCACCGGGCCTCCCCCAGCCTCCGTCTCCGAGGACTGACCTCCAAATGGGTCACGGAGCTGAGCACGTGTCTGTCCTGGTCACCCGTCACGGCCGATATCTTGGGGTGTTTCAGGATCTGCCTTGGGTCTAGGAGCCTCGCCGGCACGTGCTACGGAAAGAGAGGCAGGAGCCACCCGGACCTTCCCGGCTGAGAGCAAGCCACCGAAGTTGCAAAAGTGCGGAAACGCCAAGCACTGCCGCCCTCCCAACCTGGTCAGCTCCTGCCCTTTCTTCCCACCTGCTCCACCCTGGGGAGTCCCTTGGCTTCCAGCACCTCTGAGGCTGCCTGCCCCCGACAGGGCAAGGCCGAGGGCCTGACTGCGCTCTGTTCCCACGTCCCCCTGGCCTGCGCGTGTGGCCTGCAGGCAGTCACTGCTTTGGACGGCTGGATGTGCTCCGTCCCACTGTCACGGCCGGGATTGCTTGTGTGTTTGCCTGAAGCCCCGTGACTTTGAGGGGCCTCCTGTGCCCAGGAGGGGGCCGCTCGGGTCACCTGGAGCACGGCTGCGCGCCCACGGCCCAAAGCGTGGTCCTGGCAGAGTCAGCGAGTGAGGGAGGGAAAGCGGTAGGTGGGGGCAGGGGGAAAGCAAAAGAGAGAGAGGGACAGAGAGACCCCACACCAGGAGGAAGGGACACAGAGGGAGGGCAGAGAGGACAGGGGGAGAGGGCGGGCGAGGACACAGAGGGGGAGAGACAGGCAGGGAGGAAAGGTGCGGGTAGGCGCCTGGGCCTGGGGCCCCGGCCTGGCTGTGTGGGGCCTGTGGAGACAGAGTTTGCAGCACCCCGGCAGCGCCGTGTCTGGGTTCCCGCGGTCTGCCGAAGCGAGGCGGCCCGCTGACTGGCTTGGCAACCCGAGAGCGGACGACATTGTGGGTCTGCCCTGATCTTTGCAAATTTGGAAAACCACGCAGGCTCTGAAGGACAGGGAACGGCGGAGGGCAGCCTCTCCGTGTGCCCCATGTACCCAGCAAACGTTTCCTTCCAATATCTGCTCTGAGCCAAGCGGGCTTTGTGCTACCCTACTTGTCGAAGCGTGTTGACCCGTGTTCCCTGAACCCCGCAAGGCTGTTGGGAGTGTGCTGCAGCCCCAAAGCTTCCGCCCGCAGCTTCTGCACAGACAGGCTCTGGACAGGTCGCAGCCCCAGCGTTCTCACCCCCGCCGCGCCCCGCCTTCCTCTGCTGTGCATTGTAGGGATCGTGGGCCCACTCCCACCCGGCAAGGGGGCGGAGAGCCCTTCCCCCCAGCGCTCATGGCCGTGGCCGTGGCTCTGCTGCTGCCCTCCTCGCGGTGATCCTCCACAGCAGCCAAGCCCCACCAGCCGGAGGAAAGATATGGCCTGGGATGCCCTGGATTTGACGGCCCTCCGGCGAGCCAGGTGAGAACTCCGCTTCTGATTCATCCTGCACTTGGGGCGCAAGTAGGGCCTGGTAGCTTGGGCGTCCACAGAGCTGAGCGCCAACTGAACAACCTCCAGCGCGGCCAGTGGGGCCCCCGGCTGGATCGGGACCCAGCCCTGGCCCTTCCTGCCGCAGCTCCTGCAGCTTCTCGTCCTGCTCTGCTTGTGCCACCTCCTCGTCTTCCGCCGCCACGACCTCCGCCAGCGCCATGATATCCTCCCCCACGACCACCAAATCCTCCCCCGCGCCGGCCTCGCCTCTGCGCTGCGGGGCCTCAGCCTCCCGCGCAGCCTCTGCCGCCATGCCCCCCGCACCTAGGGCCTGCGGCACCCCCGCCCCGCCCCAGGCGCCTGCCTCCCCACCGGGCCCCCTCCTCCTCACGACCCCCTCAGCGGACTAAGGTGGTCCAGGGTTCCGGGGCAGCCCCGGCTTCGCCGGACCCCGCCTGGCTCTCCATGGGGACGTGGACCCGAACCCCCGGCAAGCCACGGAGCGAAGGAGCTGGAGGGGCGAGCACGCGGCTCCCACAAGCGGCCGGCAGGTGGCGCTCTGGCGCCCACGGCTGGAGGCCGGTACCCAGCGGAGGCGGCGGGCCTGGGGGACGCATGCGCACAAAGCCTTGGGGCCCGGTGGCGTCTGGGTGGCGTCTGGGTGGCGGGGCGGGGGTGCGCCTGTGGCCTTGGCGGGATGGAAGCCCGGCCTCACGCCCAGGACGCTGACCGGCCCCGGGACCCCACCAGTGGCACGGCGGTGGGCGTGGCCGCACCCGGCCCGCCCCTCGCCCCCGCGGGAGCCGGTCCGCACGCGCGTCTCCTCAGGGGTGGCGTCCGTGCCCGGACCCTGGCCATCTTCTTCGCTGACACCTCCCAGGCCATTCCCGGCGGGTCCCTGCTATCACAAACCTCGTGTTCACCTTCTCGTCAGTTCCCCTGGGAACACGCTACTGGCACCGGGGAATTCAAACCCAGCGGCTCAATAGCGTGACCGCCCGCCGCCCGGAAACCTCACCCGGCCCCTTCTTAGTCACGCCGGGGCGAAGCCCTGAAGTCATCCGCTGCTGCGCCAACCACTGCCACATGGCTGTCCACATGGCTTTCCCCCCTTTCCCCGCCCGGTGCGGGAGGGAGTCCGGAGGCCGCCCAGCAGGATCCGGGATGCGGGGACCTCCCCGCCCCAACGACCCGCCTCTCCTACAAAGAGAGGAACCGCACACAGGTATTGGGCCTGAAATTTACAAGGAGCCACGGTCCGAGGCCACTTCCGTGCTTACACAACCCCTGGCACAGCCCCGGTGAGGTCCGCGATTGGGAGGCGGGGGCATGCTAATGGGCCGCCCACGTAGCCTAAAGGGTAATACCTCTGGGTGTGTTCTTTCGTTAAAGCCACTGCTAGGACTCGCTCCCACCATACTTTCCTCTGCCGGGCCCTTCATCTTTGCTTTCTCCCTCCTTGTCTGACTTCCGCGCTCCCTTTCCCTGTGTCTGCCTTCCCGCCTCACCATAACTGCCAGGGATGTCCGAGCTCCAGCCTAATGGTCCCCGGAGCCTGCTTTTGTCCGCCTTCCTGAGGAGCTGTGGCTGTCTCGGCTGCCCCAGCTCTGCTGCAAGTTCTTCCTTGGTCTGTCTCTCACTGAGTGGAGTGCCAGCCAGGGAGGGGATGGCAAAGTGAGCACTGGCAGCACACCCTGCCCTTTCTCCGGTACTCACCAGGTCCTTCGCGACAGTCCCACACCTCATGCCGGTCCGCTGCGCGGAGGCATTCCGGAATGTGTACGATGCACGCTGCATGAGGTTGGAGGAAGGCCCAGCGGGTGATGGCAAGGCCGAGGGCGTTGGTGTTGCATCGCCCTGGGAGGGCCTCCCGTCCCTAAGAGGAATGGGTCGGGCCGCCCGTGGCACGAGGGGGGGATTTGAGCGGAAAGAGGCCGGAGGAGCCCCCTTGGGGTGAAGTGCAGGGTTCTGGGCCGTAGCGCGTCACCGTTTCAAACTCTACTTCTCGACGCAAACGGGGGACCCTGCACGGATAACAACGCCCGGCCCTCTGCGGGGGAGAAGCACAATTTTCGGAGCCTGTCCCTGGCACAGCCCAGACTGTGGGTTTACTGCCACAGGCCAAACCGAATTAGCTCTTGTAAACTTGCCCAAGACACTAAAGGAGGGTTCCGAGGAAATAGTGCACCCAAAACAGCGCATCCCCGGAGTCGGAGAAACCTGGGAGGGGGGGGAGGGGGGCTGGACAGAGAGCGGGGGAAGAGCAGGAGTGGCGCGGAGAAGGAGAGGAGGAGAGAGGGTGGGCCCAGGGAGAGGAACAGGGAGCGAGAGGAGGGGCTGCCACAGAGAGAGGAGGGCAGAGGAGGAGGGAGGCCTGGGGACAGTGAGGGAGGGAGGGGGAGGGAGAGAGGGAGGGAGCGAGGACCGGCGGAGGCAGGGAGGGAGGCTGAATTCTGTACATTGCACAGCCTACAGTCTGAAAGGAAACATTCCTCCCTGGACGTCAAGAGGAGAGCTGAAAACACCCGTGGACCTGCAGACAGATCCCACGAGGTCATGCGGGGTGAGATGGAGAGGCAAAGCCCCAAAGAGATGAAGTGACGGCTTCTCAGAGGTCTGCGGGAAACCCTCATGCCCACCGCGGACAGGCACGAGTCGGGAACGCCAGAGAGAGGTGGGAGGGAGTTAGTCACGCAGCAGTTGCACGAAGACCTAAGGTGACAGGGCTTTGCGCATTGGCCCACAATGCTCACTCTGCACATCCAAGGAGCCCGATGCGCTCCTAGCGGAAGGCACGCTCCAAAGACATGCCCAGGCCAGTGGACGAGCGAGGCAGAGACGCGTCTCTCGGCAGCCTACAGAGTTGGGACTGACCCATCACACACCGGGGAGCCTCGGGGAGAGGAAGAGCCAGCTTCCCCTTCGGATGCGCGGAGGCCAGAAGGCGGTGCGTGATACGTTCGACAGGTCCAGAGAAAACGTACCGTAACGTGCAGGCGACGTTCGGCACCAATGACCCAGAAAATGTTCACAAGACGTAAGGAGAAGGAGTGCGAGGAGGAGCCCGTGGGTCCGGAGGGGTGGGGCTGGGATGGAGGTGGGAGGCGGGGCTCTATGCTAAGGAGAGTCCGGCCTGCCGAAATGAAGCGGGTCCCTGAGTCCCTTAAGTCAAGCTGCTAGCCTGAAATAAGGCATCCCCGTAGAGTACATGCCAAACAAACACCAGAGCAGGATTTGACTATGGAAGTACTCTGGGTTGCCTATCTGGCCCCAAAGACAAATGCGTCCAAGGCAGGCAACCGTTTGCATTCCTCGGCTGAGCACGCACCCAGCTGTCTCTTGCATGCTGTATGATGCCCTTCCGTGGACTCATGACAGACAGCCGGGAGCAGGCCCCTCGCACCCACGCCCTCTCGCCTTCTCTCCCTCTCAACCTCCCAGCCCGTCTCCCTCCTGGGCCGGTCCCGCCCCACGCTGGGGACCCCGCGCACCTCCCCTCCCGCTCCCAAGTGCCCCCCCCCGCCCGCCACCAGCATCCTCGAAGCTCAAGCCCTCTCCCACCGGCAATGTTAAGGCGATACACCTTAAAGATCACTTTGTTCTGGAAGTACGGGTTGCTCCCAAAGGAAAACATCAACCTGAAAAGGTATTTGGGATGGCCCAGTACCTCCACCTGCCGCGCCGAAGAAAGAGGACGGGAAGGGGGAACGTGTCTTCTAGGTGCCCCGAGCTGTTTGCCTGGCTGCGGCACTGAACCACGTTGCCCGGCCCCCTCCTGCTCAAACCCCACGCCCACCGGGCCTCCCCCAGCCTCCGTCTCCGAGGACTGACCTCCAAATGGGTCACGGAGCTGAGCACGTGTCTGTCCTGGTCACCCGTCACGGCCGATATCTTGGGGTGTTTCAGGATCTGCCTTGGGTCTAGGAGCCTCGCCGGCACGTGCTACGGAAAGAGAGGCAGGAGCCACCCGGACCTTCCCGGCTGAGAGCAAGCGACCGAAGTTGCAAAAGTGCGGAAACGCCAAGCACTGCCGCCCTCCCAACCTGGTCAGCTCCTGCCCTTTCTTCCCACCTGCTCCACCCTGGGGAGTCCCTTGGCTTCCAGCACCTCTGAGGCTGCCTGCCCCCGACAGGGCAAGGCCGAGGGCCTGACTGCGCTCTGTTCCCACGTCCCCCTGGCCTGCGCGTGTGGCCTGCAGGCAGTCACTGCTTTGGACGGCTGGATGTGCTCCGTCCCACTGTCACGGCCGGGATTGCTTGTGTGTTTGCCTGAAGCCCCGTGACTTTGAGGGGCCTCCTGTGCCCAGGAGGGGGCCGCTCGGGTCACCTGGAGCACGGCTGCGCGCCCACGGCCCAAAGCGTGGTCCTGGCAGAGTCAGCGAGTGAGGGAGGGAAAGCGGTAGGTGGGGGCAGGGGGAAAGCAAAAGAGAGAGAGGGACAGAGAGACCCCACACCAGGAGGAAGGGACACAGAGGGAGGGCAGAGAGGACAGGGGGAGAGGGCGGGCGAGGACACAGAGGGGGAGAGACAGGCAGGGAGGAAAGGTGCGGGTAGGCGCCTGGGCCTGGGGCCCCGGCCTGGCTGTGTGGGGCCTGTGGAGACAGAGTTTGCAGCACCCCGGCAGCGCCGTGTCTGGGTTCCCGCGGTCTGCCGAAGCGAGGCGGCCCGCTGACTGGCTTGGCAACCCGAGAGCGGACGACATTGTGGGTCTGCCCTGATCTTTGCAAATTTGGAAAACCACGCAGGCTCTGAAGGACAGGGAACGGCGGAGGGCAGCCTCTCCGTGTGCCCCATGTACCCAGCAAACGTTTCCTTCCAATATCTGCTCTGAGCCAAGCGGGCTTTGTGCTACCCTACTTGTCGAAGCGTGTTGACCCGTGTTCCCTGAACCCCGCAAGGCTGTTGGGAGTGTGCTGCAGCCCCAAAGCTTCCGCCCGCAGCTTCTGCACAGACAGGCTCTGGACAGGTCGCAGCCCCAGCGTTCTCACCCCCGCCGCGCCCCGCCTTCCTCTGCTGTGCATTGTAGGGATCGTGGGCCCACTCCCACCCGGCAAGGGGGCGGAGAGCCCTTCCCCCCAGCGCTCATGGCCGTGGCCGTGGCTCTGCTGCTGCCCTCCTCGCGGTGATCCTCCACAGCAGCCAAGCCCCACCAGCCGGAGGAAAGATATGGCCTGGGATGCCCTGGATTTGACGGCCCTCCGGCGAGCCAGGTGAGAACTCCGCTTCTGATTCATCCTGCACTTGGGGCGCAAGTAGGGCCTGGTAGCTTGGGCGTCCACAGAGCTGAGCGCCAACTGAACAACCTCCAGCGCGGCCAGTGGGGCCCCCGGCTGGATCGGGACCCAGCCCTGGCCCTTCCTGCCGCAGCTCCTGCAGCTTCTCGTCCTGCTCTGCTTGTGCCACCTCCTCGTCTTCCGCCGCCACGACCTCCGCCAGCGCCATGATATCCTCCCCCACGACCACCAAATCCTCCCCCGCGCCGGCCTCGCCTCTGCGCTGCGGGGCCTCAGCCTCCCGCGCAGCCTCTGCCGCCATGCCCCCCGCACCTAGGGCCTGCGGCACCCCCGCCCCGCCCCAGGCGCCTGCCTCCCCACCGGGCCCCCTCCTCCTCACGACCCCCTCAGCGGACTAAGGTGGTCCAGGGTTCCGGGGCAGCCCCGGCTTCGCCGGACCCCGCCTGGCTCTCCATGGGGACGTGGACCCGAACCCCCGGCAAGCCACGGAGCGAAGGAGCTGGAGGGGCGAGCACGCGGCTCCCACAAGCGGCCGGCAGGTGGCGCTCTGGCGCCCACGGCTGGAGGCCGGTACCCAGCGGAGGCGGCGGGCCTGGGGGACGCATGCGCACAAAGCCTTGGGGCCCGGTGGCGTCTGGGTGGCGTCTGGGTGGCGGGGCGGGGGTGCGCCTGTGGCCTTGGCGGGATGGAAGCCCGGCCTCACGCCCAGGACGCTGACCGGCCCCGGGACCCCACCAGTGGCACGGCGGTGGGCGTGGCCGCACCCGGCCCGCCCCTCGCCCCCGCGGGAGCCGGTCCGCACGCGCGTCTCCTCAGGGGTGGCGTCCGTGCCCGGACCCTGGCCATCTTCTTCGCTGACACCTCCCAGGCCATTCCCGGCGGGTCCCTGCTATCACAAACCTCGTGTTCACCTTCTCGTCAGTTCCCCTGGGAACACGCTACTGGCACCGGGGAATTCAAACCCAGCGGCTCAATAGCGTGACCGCCCGCCGCCCGGAAACCTCACCCGGCCCCTTCTTAGTCACGCCGGGGCGAAGCCCTGAAGTCATCCGCTGCTGCGCCAACCACTGCCACATGGCTGTCCACATGGCTTTCCCCCCTTTCCCCGCCCGGTGCGGGAGGGAGTCCGGAGGCCGCCCAGCAGGATCCGGGATGCGGGGACCTCCCCGCCCCAACGACCCGCCTCTCCTACAAAGAGAGGAACCGCACACAGGTATTGGGCCTGAAATTTACAAGGAGCCACGGTCCGAGGCCACCTCCGTGCTTACACAACCCCTGGCACAGCCCCGGTGAGGTCCGCGATTGGGAGGCGGGGGCATGCTAATGGGCCGCCCACGTAGCCTAAAGGGTAATACCTCTGGGTGTGTTCTTTCGTTAAAGCCACTGCTAGGACTCGCTCCCACCATACTTTCCTCTGCCGGGCCCTTCATCTTTGCTTTCTCCCTCCTTGTCTGACTTCCGCGCTCCCTTTCCCTGTGTCTGCCTTCCCGCCTCACCATAACTGCCAGGGATGTCCGAGCTCCAGCCTAATGGTCCCCGGAGCCTGCTTTTGTCCGCCTTCCTGAGGAGCTGTGGCTGTCTCGGCTGCCCCAGCTCTGCTGCAAGTTCTTCCTTGGTCTGTCTCTCACTGAGTGGAGTGCCAGCCAGGGAGGGGATGGCAAAGTGAGCACTGGCAGCACACCCTGCCCTTTCTCCGGTACTCACCAGGTCCTTCGCGACAGTCCCACACCTCATGCCGGTCCGCTGCGCGGAGGCATTCCGGAATGTGTACGATGCACGCTGCATGAGGTTGGAGGAAGGCCCAGCGGGTGATGGCAAGGCCGAGGGCGTTGGTGTTGCATCGCCCTGGGAGGGCCTCCCGTCCCTAAGAGGAATGGGTCGGGCCGCCCGTGGCAGGAGGGGGGGATTTGAGCGGAAAGAGGCCGGAGGAGCCCCCTTGGGGTGAAGTGCAGGGTTCTGGGCCGTAGCGCGTCACCGTTTCAAACTCTACTTGTCGACGCAAACGGGGGACCCTGCACGGATAACAACGCCCGGCCCTCTGCGGGGGAGAAGCACAATTTTCGGAGCCTGTCCCTGGCACAGCCCAGACTGTGGGTTTACTGCCACAGGCCAAACCGAATTAGCTCTTGTAAACTTGCCCAAGACACTAAAGGAGGGTTCCGAGGAAATAGTGCACCCAAAACAGCGCATCCCCGGAGTCGGAGAAACCTGGGAGGGGGGGGAGGGGGGCTGGACAGAGAGCGGGGGAAGAGCAGGAGTGGCGCGGAGAAGGAGAGGAGGAGAGAGGGTGGGCCCAGGGAGAGGAACAGGGAGCGAGAGGAGGGGCTGCCACAGAGAGAGGAGGGCAGAGGAGGAGGGAGGCCTGGGGACAGTGAGGGAGGGAGGGGGAGGGAGAGAGGGAGGGAGCGAGGACCGGCGGAGGCAGGGAGGGAGGCTGAATTCTGTACATTGCACAGCCTACAGCCTGAAAGGAAACATTCCTCCCTGGACGTCAAGAGGAGATCTGAAAACACCCGTGGACCTGCAGACAGATCCCACGAGGTCATGCGGGGTGAGATGGAGAGGCAAAGCCCCAAAGAGATGAAGTGACGGCTTCTCAGAGGTCTGCGGGAAACCCTCATGCCCACCGCGGACAGGCACGAGTCGGGAACGCCAGAGAGAGGTGGGAGGGAGTTAGTCACGCAGCAGTTGCACGAAGACCTAAGGTGACAGGGCTTTGCGCATTGGCCCACAATGCTCACTCTGCACATCCAAGGAGCCCGATGCGCTCCTAGCGGAAGGCACGCTCCAAAGACATGCCCAGGCCAGTGGACGAGCGAGGCAGAGACGCGTCTCTCGGCAGCCTACAGAGTTGGGACTGACCCATCACACACCGGGGAGCCTCGGGGAGAGGAAGAGCCAGCTTCCCCTTCGGATGCGCGGAGGCCAGAAGGCGGTGCGTGATACGTTCGACAGGTCCAGAGAAAACGTACCGTAACGTGCAGGCGACGTTCGGCACCAATGACCCAGAAAATGTTCACAAGACGTAAGGAGAAGGAGTGCGAGGAGGAGCCCGTGGGTCCGGAGGGGTGGGGCTGGGATGGAGGTGGGAGGCGGGGCTCTATGCTAAGGAGAGTCCGGCCTGCCGAAATGAAGCGGGTCCCTGAGTCCCTTAAGTCAAGCTGCTAGCCTGAAATAAGGCATCCCCGTAGAGTACATGCCAAACAAACACCAGAGCAGGATTTGACTATGGAAGTACTCTGGGTTGCCTATCTGGCCCCAAAGACAAATGCGTCCAAGGCAGGCAACCGTTTGCATTCCTCGGCTGAGCACGCACCCAGCTGTCTCTTGCATGCTGTATGATGCCCTTCCGTGGACTCATGACAGACAGCCGGGAGCAGGCCCCTCGCACCCACGCCCTCTCGCCTTCTCTCCCTCTCAACCTCCCAGCCCGTCTCCCTCCTGGGCCGGTCCCGCCCCACGCTGGGGACCCCGCGCACCTCCCCTCCCGCTCCCAAGTGCCCCCCCACGCCCGCCACCAGCATCCTCGAAGCTCAAGCCCTCTCCCACCGGCAATGTTAAGGCGATACACCTTAAAGATCACTTTGTTCTGGAAGTACGGGTTGCTCCCAAAGGAAAACATCAACCTGAAAAGGTATTTGGGATGGCCCAGTACCTCCACCTGCCCCGCCGAAGAAAGAGGACGGGAAGGGGGAACGTGTCTTCTAGGTGCCCCGAGCTGTTTGCCTGGCTGCGGCACTGAACCACGTTGCCCGGCCCCCTCCTGCTCAAACCCCACGCCCACCGGGCCTCCCCCAGCCTCCGTCTCCGAGGACTGACCTCCAAATGGGTCACGGAGCTGAGCACGTGTCTGTCCTGGTCACCCGTCACGGCCGATATCTTGGGGTGTTTCAGGATCTGCCTTGGGTCTAGGAGCCTCGCCGGCACGTGCTACGGAAAGAGAGGCAGGAGCCACCCGGACCTTCCCGGCTGAGAGCAAGCGACCGAAGTTGCAAAAGTGCGGAAACGCCAAGCACTGCCGCCCTCCCAACCTGGTCAGCTCCTGCCCTTTCTTCCCACCTGCTCCACCCTGGGGAGTCCCTTGGCTTCCAGCACCTCTGAGGCTGCCTGCCCCCGACAGGGCAAGGCCGAGGGCCTGACTGCGCTCTGTTCCCACGTCCCCCTGGCCTGCGCGTGTGGCCTGCAGGCAGTCACTGCTTTGGACGGCTGGATGTGCTCCGTCCCACTGTCACGGCCGGGATTGCTTGTGTGTTTGCCTGAAGCCCCGTGACTTTGAGGGGCCTCCTGTGCCCAGGAGGGGGCCGCTCGGGTCACCGGGAGCACGGCTGCGCGCCCACGGCCCAAAGCGTGGTCCTGGCAGAGTCAGCGAGTGAGGGAGGGAAAGCGGTAGGTGGGGGCAGGGGGAAAGCAAAAGAGAGAGAGGGACAGAGAGACCCCACACCAGGAGGAAGGGACACAGAGGGAGGGCAGAGAGGACAGGGGGAGAGGGCGGGCGAGGACACAGAGGGGGAGAGACAGGCAGGGAGGAAAGGTGCGGGTAGGCGCCTGGGCCTGGGGCCCCGGCCTGGCTGTGTGGGGCCTGTGGAGACAGAGTTTGCAGCACCCCGGCAGCGCCGTGTCTGGGTTCCCGCGGTCTGCCGAAGCGAGGCGGCCCGCTGACTGGCTTGGCAACCCGAGAGCGGACGACATTGTGGGTCTGCCCTGATCTTTGCAAATTTGGAAAACCACGCAGGCTCTGAAGGACAGGGAACGGCGGAGGGCAGCCTCTCCGTGTGCCCCATGTACCCAGCAAACGTTTCCTTCCAATATCTGCTCTGAGCCAAGCGGGCTTTGTGCTACCCTACTTGTCGAAGCGTGTTGACCCGTGTTCCCTGAACCCCGCAAGGCTGTTGGGAGTGTGCTGCAGCCCCAAAGCTTCCGCCCGCAGCTTCTGCACAGACAGGCTCTGGACAGGTCGCAGCCCCAGCGTTCTCACCCCCGCCGCGCCCCGCCTTCCTCTGCTGTGCATTGTAGGGATCGTGGGCCCACTCCCACCCGGCAAGGGGGCGGAGAGCCCTTCCCCCCAGCGCTCATGGCCGTGGCCGTGGCTCTGCTGCTGCCCTCCTCGCGGTGATCCTCCACAGCAGCCAAGCCCCACCAGCCGGAGGAAAGATATGGCCTGGGATGCCCTGGATTTGACGGCCCTCCGGCGAGCCAGGTGAGAACTCCGCTTCTGATTCATCCTGCACTTGGGGCGCAAGTAGGGCCTGGTAGCTTGGGCGTCCACAGAGCTGAGCGCCAACTGAACAACCTCCAGCGCGGCCAGTGGGGCCCCCGGCTGGATCGGGACCCAGCCCTGGCCCTTCCTGCCGCAGCTCCTGCAGCTTCTCGTCCTGCTCTGCTTGTGCCACCTCCTCGTCTTCCGCCGCCACGACCTCCGCCAGCGCCATGATATCCTCCCCCACGACCACCAAATCCTCCCCCGCGCCGGCCTCGCCTCTGCGCTGCGGGGCCTCAGCCTCCCGCGCAGCCTCTGCCGCCATGCCCCCCGCACCTAGGGCCTGCGGCACCCCCGCCCCGCCCCAGGCGCCTGCCTCCCCACCGGGCCCCCTCCTCCTCACGACCCCCTCAGCGGACTAAGGTGGTCCAGGGTTCCGGGGCAGCCCCGGCTTCGCCGGACCCCGCCTGGCTCTCCATGGGGACGTGGACCCGAACCCCCGGCAAGCCACGGAGCGAAGGAGCTGGAGGGGCGAGCACGCGGCTCCCACAAGCGGCCGGCAGGTGGCGCTCTGGCGCCCACGGCTGGAGGCCGGTACCCAGCGGAGGCGGCGGGCCTGGGGGACGCATGCGCACAAAGCCTTGGGGCCCGGTGGCGTCTGGGTGGCGTCTGGGTGGCGGGGCGGGGGTGCGCCTGTGGCCTTGGCGGGATGGAAGCCCGGCCTCACGCCCAGGACGCTGACCGGCCCCGGGACCCCACCAGTGGCACGGCGGTGGGCGTGGCCGCACCCGGCCCGCCCCTCGCCCCCGCGGGAGCCGGTCCGCACGCGCGTCTCCTCAGGGGTGGCGTCCGTGCCCGGACCCTGGCCATCTTCTTCGCTGACACCTCCCAGGCCATTCCCGGCGGGTCCCTGCTATCACAAACCTCGTGTTCACCTTCTCGTCAGTTCCCCTGGGAACACGCTACTGGCACCGGGGAATTCAAACCCAGCGGCTCAATAGCGTGACCGCCCGCCGCCCGGAAACCTCACCCGGCCCCTTCTTAGTCACGCCGGGGCGAAGCCCTGAAGTCATCCGCTGCTGCGCCAACCACTGCCACATGGCTGTCCACATGGCTTTCCCCCCTTTCCCCGCCCGGTGCGGGAGGGAGTCCGGAGGCCGCCCAGCAGGATCCGGGATGCGGGGACCTCCCCGCCCCAACGACCCGCCTCTCCTACAAAGAGAGGAACCGCACACAGGTATTGGGCCTGAAATTTACAAGGAGCCACGGTCCGAGGCCACCTCCGTGCTTACACAACCCCTGGCACAGCCCCGGTGAGGTCCGCGATTGGGAGGCGGGGGCATGCTAATGGGCCGCCCACGTAGCCTAAAGGGTAATACCTCTGGGTGTGTTCTTTCGTTAAAGCCACTGCTAGGACTCGCTCCCACCATACTTTCCTCTGCCGGGCCCTTCATCTTTGCTTTCTCCCTCCTTGTCTGACTTCCGCGCTCCCTTTCCCTGTGTCTGCCTTCCCGCCTCACCATAACTGCCAGGGATGTCCGAGCTCCAGCCTAATGGTCCCCGGAGCCTGCTTTTGTCCGCCTTCCTGAGGAGCTGTGGCTGTCTCGGCTGCCCCAGCTCTGCTGCAAGTTCTTCCTTGGTCTGTCTCTCACTGAGTGGAGTGCCAGCCAGGGAGGGGATGGCAAAGTGAGCACTGGCAGCACACCCTGCCCTTTCTCCGGTACTCACCAGGTCCTTCGCGACAGTCCCACACCTCATGCCGGTCCGCTGCGCGGAGGCATTCCGGAATGTGTACGATGCACGCTGCATGAGGTTGGAGGAAGGCCCAGCGGGTGATGGCAAGGCCGAGGGCGTTGGTGTTGCATCGCCCTGGGAGGGCCTCCCGTCCCTAAGAGGAATGGGTCGGGCCGCCCGTGGCACGAGGGGGGGATTTGACCGGAAAGAGGCCCGAGGAGCCCCCTTGGGGTGAAGTGCAGGGTTCTGGGCCGTAGCGCGTCACCGTTTCAAACTCTACTTGTCGACGCAAACGGGGGACCCTGCACGGATAACAACGCCCGGCCGTCTGCGGGGGAGAAGCACAATTTTCGGAGCCTGTCCCTGGCACAGCCCAGACTGTGGGTTTACTGCCACAGGCCAAACCGAATTAGCTCTTGTAAACTTGCCCAAGACACTAAAGGAGGGTTCCGAAGGAAATAGTGCACCCAAAACAGCGCATCCCCGGAGTCGGAGAAACCTGGGAGGGGGGGGGAGGGGGGCTGGACAGAGAGCGTGGGAAGAGCAGGAGTGGCGCGGAGAAGGAGAGGAGGAGAGAGGGTGGGCCCAGGGAGAGGAACAGGGAGCGAGAGGAGGGGCTGCCACAGAGAGAGGAGGGCAGAGGAGGAGGGAGGCCTGGGGACAGTGAGGGAGGGAGGGGGAGGGAGAGAGGGAGGGAGCGAGGACCGGCGGAGGCAGGGAGGGAGGCTGAATTCTGTACATTGCACAGCCTACAGTCTGAAAGGAAACATTCCTCCCTGGACGTCAAGAGGAGATCTGAAAACACCCGTGGACCTGCAGACAGATCCCACGAGGTCATGCGGGGTGAGATGGAGAGGCAAAGCCCCAAAGAGATGAAGTGACGGCTTCTCAGAGGTCTGCGGGAAACCCTCATGCCCACCGCGGACAGGCACGAGTCGGGAACGCCAGAGAGAGGTGGGAGGGAGTTAGTCACGCAGCAGTTGCACGAAGACCTAAGGTGACAGGGCTTTGCGCATTGGCCCACAATGCTCACTCTGCACATCCAAGGAGCCCGATGCGCTCCTAGCGGAAGGCACGCTCCAAAGACATGCCCAGGCCAGTGGACGAGCGAGGCAGAGACGCGTCTCTCGGCAGCCTACAGAGTTGGGACTGACCCATCACACACCGGGGAGCCTCGGGGAGAGGAAGAGCCAGCTTCCCCTTCGGATGCGCGGAGGCCAGAAGGCGGTGCGTGATACGTTCGACAGGTCCAGAGAAAACGTACCGTAACGTGCAGGCGACGTTCGGCACCAATGACCCAGAAAATGTTCACAAGACGTAAGGAGAAGGAGTGCGAGGAGGAGCCCGTGGGTCCGGAGGGGTGGGGCTGGGATGGAGGTGGGAGGCGGGGCTCTATGCTAAGGAGAGTCCGGCCTGCCGAAATGAAGCGGGTCCCTGAGTCCCTTAAGTCAAGCTGCTAGCCTGAAATAAGGCATCCCCGTAGAGTACATGCCAAACAAACACCAGAGCAGGATTTGACTATGGAAGTACTCTGGGTTGCCTATCTGGCCCCAAAGACAAATGCGTCCAAGGCAGGCAACCGTTTGCATTCCTCGGCTGAGCACGCACCCAGCTGTCTCTTGCATGCTGTATGATGCCCTTCCGTGGACTCATGACAGACAGCCGGGAGCAGGCCCCTCGCACCCACGCCCTCTCGCCTTCTCTCCCTCTCAACCTCCCAGCCCGTCTCCCTCCTGGGCCGGTCCCGCCCCACGCTGGGGACCCCGCGCACCTCCCCTCCCGCTCCCAAGTGCCCCCCCCCGCCCGCCACCAGCATCCTCGAAGCTCAAGCCCTCTCCCACCGGCAATGTTAAGGCGATACACCTTAAAGATCACTTTGTTCTGGAAGTACGGGTTGCTCCCAAAGGAAAACATCAACCTGAAAAGGTATTTGGGATGGCCCAGTACCTCCACCTGCCCCGCCGAAGAAAGAGGACGGGAAGGGGGAACGTGTCTTCTAGGTGCCCCGAGCTGTTTGCCTGGCTGCGGCACTGAACCACGTTGCCCGGCCCCCTCCTGCTCAAACCCCACGCCCACCGGGCCTCCCCCAGCCTCCGTCTCCGAGGACTGACCTCCAAATGGGTCACGGAGCTGAGCACGTGTCTGTCCTGGTCACCCGTCACGGCCGATATCTTGGGGTGTTTCAGGATCTGCCTTGGGTCTAGGAGCCTCGCCGGCACGTGCTACGGAAAGAGAGGCAGGAGCCACCCGGACCTTCCCGGCTGAGAGCAAGCGACCGAAGTTGCAAAAGTGCGGAAACGCCAAGCACTGCCGCCCTCCCAACCTGGTCAGCTCCTGCCCTTTCTTCCCACCTGCTCCACCCTGGGGAGTCCCTTGGCTTCCAGCACCTCTGAGGCTGCCTGCCCCCGACAGGGCAAGGCCGAGGGCCTGACTGCGCTCTGTTCCCACGTCCCCCTGGCCTGCGCGTGTGGCCTGCAGGCAGTCACTGCTTTGGACGGCTGGATGTGCTCCGTCCCACTGTCACGGCCGGGATTGCTTGTGTGTTTGCCTGAAGCCCCGTGACTTTGAGGGGCCTCCTGTGCCCAGGAGGGGGCCGCTCGGGTCACCGGGAGCACGGCTGCGCGCCCACGGCCCAAAGCGTGGTCCTGGCAGAGTCAGCGAGTGAGGGAGGGAAAGCGGTAGGTGGGGGCAGGGGGAAAGCAAAAGAGAGAGAGGGACAGAGAGACCCCACACCAGGAGGAAGGGACACAGAGGGAGGGCAGAGAGGACAGGGGGAGAGGGCGGGCGAGGACACAGAGGGGGAGAGACAGGCAGGGAGGAAAGGTGCGGGTAGGCGCCTGGGCCTGGGGCCCCGGCCTGGCTGTGTGGGGCCTGTGGAGACAGAGTTTGCAGCACCCCGGCAGCGCCGTGTCTGGGTTCCCGCGGTCTGCCGAAGCGAGGCGGCCCGCTGACTGGCTTGGCAACCCGAGAGCGGACGACATTGTGGGTCTGCCCTGATCTTTGCAAATTTGGAAAACCACGCAGGCTCTGAAGGACAGGGAACGGCGGAGGGCAGCCTCTCCGTGTGCCCCATGTACCCAGCAAACGTTTCCTTCCAATATCTGCTCTGAGCCAAGCGGGCTTTGTGCTACCCTACTTGTCGAAGCGTGTTGACCCGTGTTCCCTGAACCCCGCAAGGCTGTTGGGAGTGTGCTGCAGCCCCAAAGCTTCCGCCCGCAGCTTCTGCACAGACAGGCTCTGGACAGGTCGCAGCCCCAGCGTTCTCACCCCCGCCGCGCCCCGCCTTCCTCTGCTGTGCATTGTAGGGATCGTGGGCCCACTCCCACCCGGCAAGGGGGCGGAGAGCCCTTCCCCCCAGCGCTCATGGCCGTGGCCGTGGCTCTGCTGCTGCCCTCCTCGCGGTGATCCTCCACAGCAGCCAAGCCCCACCAGCCGGAGGAAAGATATGGCCTGGGATGCCCTGGATTTGACGGCCCTCCGGCGAGCCAGGTGAGAACTCCGCTTCTGATTCATCCTGCACTTGGGGCGCAAGTAGGGCCTGGTAGCTTGGGCGTCCACAGAGCTGAGCGCCAACTGAACAACCTCCAGCGCGGCCAGTGGGGCCCCCGGCTGGATCGGGACCCAGCCCTGGCCCTTCCTGCCGCAGCTCCTGCAGCTTCTCGTCCTGCTCTGCTTGTGCCACCTCCTCGTCTTCCGCCGCCACGACCTCCGCCAGCGCCATGATATCCTCCCCCACGACCACCAAATCCTCCCCCGCGCCGGCCTCGCCTCTGCGCTGCGGGGCCTCAGCCTCCCGCGCAGCCTCTGCCGCCATGCCCCCCGCACCTAGGGCCTGCGGCACCCCCGCCCCGCCCCAGGCGCCTGCCTCCCCACCGGGCCCCCTCCTCCTCACGACCCCCTCAGCGGACTAAGGTGGTCCAGGGTTCCGGGGCAGCCCCGGCTTCGCCGGACCCCGCCTGGCTCTCCATGGGGACGTGGACCCGAACCCCCGGCAAGCCACGGAGCGAAGGAGCTGGAGGGGCGAGCACGCGGCTCCCACAAGCGGCCGGCAGGTGGCGCTCTGGCGCCCACGGCTGGAGGCCGGTACCCAGCGGAGGCGGCGGGCCTGGGGGACGCATGCGCACAAAGCCTTGGGGCCCGGTGGCGTCTGGGTGGCGTCTGGGTGGCGGGGCGGGGGTGCGCCTGTGGCCTTGGCGGGATGGAAGCCCGGCCTCACGCCCAGGACGCTGACCGGCCCCGGGACCCCACCAGTGGCACGGCGGTGGGCGTGGCCGCACCCGGCCCGCCCCTCGCCCCCGCGGGA
Organism: Eumetopias jubatus; assembly: GCF_037043125.1. Taxonomy (NCBI): domain Eukaryota; kingdom Metazoa; phylum Chordata; class Mammalia; order Carnivora; family Otariidae; genus Eumetopias; species Eumetopias jubatus. The sequence continues at coordinate 651,986 of NW_028274889.1, forward strand.
GCCGGTCCGCACGCGCGTCTCCTCAGGGGTGGCGTCCGTGCCCGGACCCTGGCCATCTTCTTCGCTGACACCTCCCAGGCCATTCCCGGCGGGTCCCTGCTATCACAAACCTCGTGTTCACCTTCTCGTCAGTTCCCCTGGGAACACGCTACTGGCACCGGGGAATTCAAACCCAGCGGCTCAATAGCGTGACCGCCCGCCGCCCGGAAACCTCACCCGGCCCCTTCTTAGTCACGCCGGGGCGAAGCCCTGAAGTCATCCGCTGCTGCGCCAACCACTGCCACATGGCTGTCCACATGGCTTTCCCCCCTTTCCCCGCCCGGTGCGGGAGGGAGTCCGGAGGCCGCCCAGCAGGATCCGGGATGCGGGGACCTCCCCGCCCCAACGACCCGCCTCTCCTACAAAGAGAGGAACCGCACACAGGTATTGGGCCTGAAATTTACAAGGAGCCACGGTCCGAGGCCACCTCCGTGCTTACACAACCCCTGGCACAGCCCCGGTGAGGTCCGCGATTGGGAGGCGGGGGCATGCTAATGGGCCGCCCACGTAGCCTAAAGGGTAATACCTCTGGGTGTGTTCTTTCGTTAAAGCCACTGCTAGGACTCGCTCCCACCATACTTTCCTCTGCCGGGCCCTTCATCTTTGCTTTCTCCCTCCTTGTCTGACTTCCGCGCTCCCTTTCCCTGTGTCTGCCTTCCCGCCTCACCATAACTGCCAGGGATGTCCGAGCTCCAGCCTAATGGTCCCCGGAGCCTGCTTTTGTCCGCCTTCCTGAGGAGCTGTGGCTGTCTCGGCTGCCCCAGCTCTGCTGCAAGTTCTTCCTTGGTCTGTCTCTCACTGAGTGGAGTGCCAGCCAGGGAGGGGATGGCAAAGTGAGCACTGGCAGCACACCCTGCCCTTTCTCCGGTACTCACCAGGTCCTTCGCGACAGTCCCACACCTCATGCCGGTCCGCTGCGCGGAGGCATTCCGGAATGTGTACGATGCACGCTGCATGAGGTTGGAGGAAGGCCCAGCGGGTGATGGCAAGGCCGAGGGCGTTGGTGTTGCATCGCCCTGGGAGGGCCTCCCGTCCCTAAGAGGAATGGGTCGGGCCGCCCGTGGCACGAGGGGGGGATTTGACCGGAAAGAGGCCCGAGGAGCCCCCTTGGGGTGAAGTGCAGGGTTCTGGGCCGTAGCGCATCACCGTTTCAAACTCTACTTGTCGACGCAAACGGGGGACCCTGCACGGATAACAACGCCCGGCCGTCTGCGGGGGAGAAGCACAATTTTCGGAGCCTGTCCCTGGCACAGCCCAGACTGTGGGTTTACTGCCACAGGCCAAACCGAATTAGCTCTTGTAAACTTGCCCAAGACACTAAAGGAGGGTTCCGAAGGAAATAGTGCACCCAAAACAGCGCATCCCCGGAGTCGGAGAAACCTGGGAGGGGGGGGGAGGGGGGCTGGACAGAGAGCGTGGGAAGAGCAGGAGTGGCGCAGAGAAGGAGAGGAGGAGAGAGGGTGGGCCCAGGGAGAGGAACAGGGAGCGAGAGGAGGGGCTGCCACAGAGAGAGGAGGGCAGAGGAGGAGGGAGGCCTGGGGACAGTGAGGGAGGGAGGGGGAGGGAGAGAGGGAGGGAGCGAGGACCGGCGGAGGCAGGGAGGGAGGCTGAATTCTGTACATTGCACAGCCTACAGTCTGAAAGGAAACATTCCTCCCTGGACGTCAAGAGGAGATCTGAAAACACCCGTGGACCTGCAGACAGATCCCACGAGGTCATGCGGGGTGAGATGGAGAGGCAAAGCCCCAAAGAGATGAAGTGACGGCTTCTCAGAGGTCTGCGGGAAACCCTCATGCCCACCGCGGACAGGCACGAGTCGGGAACGCCAGAGAGAGGTGGGAGGGAGTTAGTCACGCAGCAGTTGCACGAAGACCTAAGGTGACAGGGCTTTGCGCATTGGCCCACAATGCTCACTCTGCACATCCAAGGAGCCCGATGCGCTCCTAGCGGAAGGCACGCTCCAAAGACATGCCCAGGCCAGTGGACGAGCGAGGCAGAGACGCGTCTCTCGGCAGCCTACAGAGTTGGGACTGACCCATCACACACCGGGGAGCCTCGGGGAGAGGAAGAGCCAGCTTCCCCTTCGGATGCGCGGAGGCCAGAAGGCGGTGCGTGATACGTTCGACAGGTCCAGAGAAAACGTACCGTAACGTGCAGGCGACGTTCGGCACCAATGACCCAGAAAATGTTCACAAGACGTAAGGAGAAGGAGTGCGAGGAGGAGCCCGTGGGTCCGGAGGGGTGGGGCTGGGATGGAGGTGGGAGGCGGGGCTCTATGCTAAGGAGAGTCCGGCCTGCCGAAATGAAGCGGGTCCCTGAGTCCCTTAAGTCAAGCTGCTAGCCTGAAATAAGGCATCCCCGTAGAGTACATGCCAAACAAACACCAGAGCAGGATTTGACTATGGAAGTACTCTGGGTTGCCTATCTGGCCCCAAAGACAAATGCGTCCAAGGCAGGCAACCGTTTGCATTCCTCGGCTGAGCACGCACCCAGCTGTCTCTTGCATGCTGTATGATGCCCTTCCGTGGACTCATGACAGACAGCCGGGAGCAGGCCCCTCGCACCCACGCCCTCTCGCCTTCTCTCCCTCTCAACCTCCCAGCCCGTCTCCCTCCTGGGCCGGTCCCGCCCCACGCTGGGGACCCCGCGCACCTCCCCTCCCGCTCCCAAGTGCCCCCCCCCGCCCGCCACCAGCATCCTCGAAGCTCAAGCCCTCTCCCACCGGCAATGTTAAGGCGATACACCTTAAAGATCACTTTGTTCTGGAAGTACGGGTTGCTCCCAAAGGAAAACATCAACCTGAAAAGGTATTTGGGATGGCCCAGTACCTCCACCTGCCCCGCCGAAGAAAGAGGACGGGAAGGGGGAACGTGTCTTCTAGGTGCCCCGAGCTGTTTGCCTGGCTGCGGCACTGAACCACGTTGCCCGGCCCCCTCCTGCTCAAACCCCACGCCCACCGGGCCTCCCCCAGCCTCCGTCTCCGAGGACTGACCTCCAAATGGGTCACGGAGCTGAGCACGTGTCTGTCCTGGTCACCCGTCACGGCCGATATCTTGGGGTGTTTCAGGATCTGCCTTGGGTCTAGGAGCCTCGCCGGCACGTGCTACGGAAAGAGAGGCAGGAGCCACCCGGACCTTCCCGGCTGAGAGCAAGCGACCGAAGTTGCAAAAGTGCGGAAACGCCAAGCACTGCCGCCCTCCCAACCTGGTCAGCTCCTGCCCTTTCTTCCCACCTGCTCCACCCTGGGGAGTCCCTTGGCTTCCAGCACCTCTGAGGCTGCCTGCCCCCGACAGGGCAAGGCCGAGGGCCTGACTGCGCTCTGTTCCCACGTCCCCCTGGCCTGCGCGTGTGGCCTGCAGGCAGTCACTGCTTTGGACGGCTGGATGTGCTCCGTCCCACTGTCACGGCCGGGATTGCTTGTGTGTTTGCCTGAAGCCCCGTGACTTTGAGGGGCCTCCTGTGCCCAGGAGGGGGCCGCTCGGGTCACCGGGAGCACGGCTGCGCGCCCACGGCCCAAAGCGTGGTCCTGGCAGAGTCAGCGAGTGAGGGAGGGAAAGCGGTAGGTGGGGGCAGGGGGAAAGCAAAAGAGAGAGAGGGACAGAGAGACCCCACACCAGGAGGAAGGGACACAGAGGGAGGGCAGAGAGGACAGGGGGAGAGGGCGGGCGAGGACACAGAGGGGGAGAGACAGGCAGGGAGGAAAGGTGCGGGTAGGCGCCTGGGCCTGGGGCCCCGGCCTGGCTGTGTGGGGCCTGTGGAGACAGAGTTTGCAGCACCCCGGCAGCGCCGGGTCTGGGTTCCCGCGGTCTGCCGAAGCGAGGCGGCCCGCTGACTGGCTTGGCAACCCGAGAGCGGACGACATTGTGGGTCTGCCCTGATCTTTGCAAATTTGGAAAACCACGCAGGCTCTGAAGGACAGGGAACGGCGGAGGGCAGCCTCTCCGTGTGCCCCATGTACCCAGCAAACGTTTCCTTCCAATATCTGCTCTGAGCCAAGCGGGCTTTGTGCTACCCTACTTGTCGAAGCGTGTTGACCCGTGTTCCCTGAACCCCGCAAGGCTGTTGGGAGTGTGCTGCAGCCCCAAAGCTTCCGCCCGCAGCTTCTGCACAGACAGGCTCTGGACAGGTCGCAGCCCCAGCGTTCTCACCCCCGCCGCGCCCCGCCTTCCTCTGCTGTGCATTGTAGGGATCGTGGGCCCACTCCCACCCGGCAAGGGGGCGGAGAGCCCTTCCCCCCAGCGCTCATGGCCGTGGCCGTGGCTCTGCTGCTGCCCTCCTCGCGGTGATCCTCCACAGCAGCCAAGCCCCACCAGCCGGAGGAAAGATATGGCCTGGGATGCCCTGGATTTGACGGCCCTCCGGCGAGCCAGGTGAGAAGTCCGCTTCTGATTCATCCTGCACTTGGGGCGCAAGTAGGGCCTGGTAGCTTGGGCGTCCACAGAGCTGAGCGCCAACTGAACAACCTCCAGCGCGGCCAGTGGGGCCCCCGGCTGGATCGGGACCCAGCCCTGGCCCTTCCTGCCGCAGCTCCTGCAGCTTCTCGTCCTGCTCTGCTTGTGCCACCTCCTCGTCTTCCGCCGCCACGACCTCCGCCAGCGCCATGATATCCTCCCCCACGACCACCAAATCCTCCCCCGCGCCGGCCTCGCCTCTGCGCTGCGGGGCCTCAGCCTCCCGCGCAGCCTCTGCCGCCATGCCCCCCGCACCTAGGGCCTGCGGCACCCCCGCCCCGCCCCAGGCGCCTGCCTCCCCACCGGGCCCCCTCCTCCTCACGACCCCCTCAGCGGACTAAGGTGGTCCAGGGTTCCGGGGCAGCCCCGGCTTCGCCGGACCCCGCCTGGCTCTCCATGGGGACGTGGACCCGAACCCCCGGCAAGCCACGGAGCGAAGGAGCTGGAGGGGCGAGCACGCGGCTCCCACAAGCGGCCGGCAGGTGGCGCTCTGGCGCCCACGGCTGGAGGCCGGTACCCAGCGGAGGCGGCGGGCCTGGGGGACGCATGCGCACAAAGCCTTGGGGCCCGGTGGCGTCTGGGTGGCGTCTGGGTGGCGGGGCGGGGGTGCGCCTGTGGCCTTGGCGGGATGGAAGCCCGGCCTCACGCCCAGGACGCTGACCGGCCCCGGGACCCCACCAGTGGCACGGCGGTGGGCGTGGCCGCACCCGGCCCGCCCCTCGCCCCCGCGGGAGCCGGTCCGCACGCGCGTCTCCTCAGGGGTGGCGTCCGTGCCCGGACCCTGGCCATCTTCTTCGCTGACACCTCCCAGGCCATTCCCGGCGGGTCCCTGCTATCACAAACCTCGTGTTCACCTTCTCGTCAGTTCCCCTGGGAACACGCTACTGGCACCGGGGAATTCAAACCCAGCGGCTCAATAGCGTGACCGCCCGCCGCCCGGAAACCTCACCCGGCCCCTTCTTAGTCACGCCGGGGCGAAGCCCTGAAGTCATCCGCTGCTGCGCCAACCACTGCCACATGGCTGTCCACATGGCTTTCCCCCCTTTCCCCGCCCGGTGCGGGAGGGAGTCCGGAGGCCGCCCAGCAGGATCCGGGATGCGGGGACCTCCCCGCCCCAACGACCCGCCTCTCCTACAAAGAGAGGAACCGCACACAGGTATTGGGCCTGAAATTTACAAGGAGCCACGGTCCGAGGCCACCTCCGTGCTTACACAACCCCTGGCACAGCCCCGGTGAGGTCCGCGATTGGGAGGCGGGGGCATGCTAATGGGCCGCCCACGTAGCCTAAAGGGTAATACCTCTGGGTGTGTTCTTTCGTTAAAGCCACTGCTAGGACTCGCTCCCACCATACTTTCCTCTGCCGGGCCCTTCATCTTTGCTTTCTCCCTCCTTGTCTGACTTCCGCGCTCCCTTTCCCTGTGTCTGCCTTCCCGCCTCACCATAACTGCCAGGGATGTCCGAGCTCCAGCCTAATGGTCCCCGGAGCCTGCTTTTGTCCGCCTTCCTGAGGAGCTGTGGCTGTCTCGGCTGCCCCAGCTCTGCTGCAAGTTCTTCCTTGGTCTGTCTCTCACTGAGTGGAGTGCCAGCCAGGGAGGGGATGGCAAAGTGAGCACTGGCAGCACACCCTGCCCTTTCTCCGGTACTCACCAGGTCCTTCGCGACAGTCCCACACCTCATGCCGGTCCGCTGCGCGGAGGCATTCCGGAATGTGTACGATGCACGCTGCATGAGGTTGGAGGAAGGCCCAGCGGGTGATGGCAAGGCCGAGGGCGTTGGTGTTGCATCGCCCTGGGAGGGCCTCCCGTCCCTAAGAGGAATGGGTCGGGCCGCCCGTGGCACGAGGGGGGGATTTGACCGGAAAGAGGCCCGAGGAGCCCCCTTGGGGTGAAGTGCAGGGTTCTGGGCCGTAGCGCGTCACCGTTTCAAACTCTACTTGTCGACGCAAACGGGGGACCCTGCACGGATAACAACGCCCGGCCGTCTGCGGGGGAGAAGCACAATTTTCGGAGCCTGTCCCTGGCACAGCCCAGACTGTGGGTTTACTGCCACAGGCCAAACCGAATTAGCTCTTGTAAACTTGCCCAAGACACTAAAGGAGGGTTCCGAAGGAAATAGTGCACCCAAAACAGCGCATCCCCGGAGTCGGAGAAACCTGGGAGGGGGGGGGAGGGGGGCTGGACAGAGAGCGTGGGAAGAGCAGGAGTGGCGCGGAGAAGGAGAGGAGGAGAGAGGGTGGGCCCAGGGAGAGGAACAGGGAGCGAGAGGAGGGGCTGCCACAGAGAGAGGAGGGCAGAGGAGGAGGGAGGCCTGGGGACAGTGAGGGAGGGAGGGGGAGGGAGAGAGGGAGGGAGCGAGGACCGGCGGAGGCAGGGAGGGAGGCTGAATTCTGTACATTGCACAGCCTACAGTCTGAAAGGAAACATTCCTCCCTGGACGTCAAGAGGAGATCTGAAAACACCCGTGGACCTGCAGACAGATCCCACGAGGTCATGCGGGGTGAGATGGAGAGGCAAAGCCCCAAAGAGATGAAGTGACGGCTTCTCAGAGGTCTGCGGGAAACCCTCATGCCCACCGCGGACAGGCACGAGTCGGGAACGCCAGAGAGAGGTGGGAGGGAGTTAGTCACGCAGCAGTTGCACGAAGACCTAAGGTGACAGGGCTTTGCGCATTGGCCCACAATGCTCACTCTGCACATCCAAGGAGCCCGATGCGCTCCTAGCGGAAGGCACGCTCCAAAGACATGCCCAGGCCAGTGGACGAGCGAGGCAGAGACGCGTCTCTCGGCAGCCTACAGAGTTGGGACTGACCCATCACACACCGGGGAGCCTCGGGGAGAGGAAGAGCCAGCTTCCCCTTCGGATGCGCGGAGGCCAGAAGGCGGTGCGTGATACGTTCGACAGGTCCAGAGAAAACGTACCGTAACGTGCAGGCGACGTTCGGCACCAATGACCCAGAAAATGTTCACAAGACGTAAGGAGAAGGAGTGCGAGGAGGAGCCCGTGGGTCCGGAGGGGTGGGGCTGGGATGGAGGTGGGAGGCGGGGCTCTATGCTAAGGAGAGTCCGGCCTGCCGAAATGAAGCGGGTCCCTGAGTCCCTTAAGTCAAGCTGCTAGCCTGAAATAAGGCATCCCCGTAGAGTACATGCCAAACAAACACCAGAGCAGGATTTGACTATGGAAGTACTCTGGGTTGCCTATCTGGCCCCAAAGACAAATGCGTCCAAGGCAGGCAACCGTTTGCATTCCTCGGCTGAGCACGCACCCAGCTGTCTCTTGCATGCTGTATGATGCCCTTCCGTGGACTCATGACAGACAGCCGGGAGCAGGCCCCTCGCACCCACGCCCTCTCGCCTTCTCTCCCTCTCAACCTCCCAGCCCGTCTCCCTCCTGGGCCGGTCCCGCCCCACGCTGGGGACCCCGCGCACCTCCCCTCCCGCTCCCAAGTGCCCCCCCCCGCCCGCCACCAGCATCCTCGAAGCTCAAGCCCTCTCCCACCGGCAATGTTAAGGCGATACACCTTAAAGATCACTTTGTTCTGGAAGTACGGGTTGCTCCCAAAGGAAAACATCAACCTGAAAAGGTATTTGGGATGGCCCAGTACCTCCACCTGCCCCGCCGAAGAAAGAGGACGGGAAGGGGGAACGTGTCTTCTAGGTGCCCCGAGCTGTTTGCCTGGCTGCGGCACTGAACCACGTTGCCCGGCCCCCTCCTGCTCAAACCCCACGCCCACCGGGCCTCCCCCAGCCTCCGTCTCCGAGGACTGACCTCCAAATGGGTCACGGAGCTGAGCACGTGTCTGTCCTGGTCACCCGTCACGGCCGATATCTTGGGGTGTTTCAGGATCTGCCTTGGGTCTAGGAGCCTCGCCGGCACGTGCTACGGAAAGAGAGGCAGGAGCCACCCGGACCTTCCCGGCTGAGAGCAAGCGACCGAAGTTGCAAAAGTGCGGAAACGCCAAGCACTGCCGCCCTCCCAACCTGGTCAGCTCCTGCCCTTTCTTCCCACCTGCTCCACCCTGGGGAGTCCCTTGGCTTCCAGCACCTCTGAGGCTGCCTGCCCCCGACAGGGCAAGGCCGAGGGCCTGACTGCGCTCTGTTCCCACGTCCCCCTGGCCTGCGCGTGTGGCCTGCAGGCAGTCACTGCTTTGGACGGCTGGATGTGCTCCGTCCCACTGTCACGGCCGGGATTGCTTGTGTGTTTGCCTGAAGCCCCGTGACTTTGAGGGGCCTCCTGTGCCCAGGAGGGGGCCGCTCGGGTCACCGGGAGCACGGCTGCGCGCCCACGGCCCAAAGCGTGGTCCTGGCAGAGTCAGCGAGTGAGGGAGGGAAAGCGGTAGGTGGGGGCAGGGGGAAAGCAAAAGAGAGAGAGGGACAGAGAGACCCCACACCAGGAGGAAGGGACACAGAGGGAGGGCAGAGAGGACAGGGGGAGAGGGCGGGCGAGGACACAGAGGGGGAGAGACAGGCAGGGAGGAAAGGTGCGGGTAGGCGCCTGGGCCTGGGGCCCCGGCCTGGCTGTGTGGGGCCTGTGGAGACAGAGTTTGCAGCACCCCGGCAGCGCCGGGTCTGGGTTCCCGCGGTCTGCCGAAGCGAGGCGGCCCGCTGACTGGCTTGGCAACCCGAGAGCGGACGACATTGTGGGTCTGCCCTGATCTTTGCAAATTTGGAAAACCACGCAGGCTCTGAAGGACAGGGAACGGCGGAGGGCAGCCTCTCCGTGTGCCCCATGTACCCAGCAAACGTTTCCTTCCAATATCTGCTCTGAGCCAAGCGGGCTTTGTGCTACCCTACTTGTCGAAGCGTGTTGACCCGTGTTCCCTGAACCCCGCAAGGCTGTTGGGAGTGTGCTGCAGCCCCAAAGCTTCCGCCCGCAGCTTCTGCACAGACAGGCTCTGGACAGGTCGCAGCCCCAGCGTTCTCACCCCCGCCGCGCCCCGCCTTCTTCTGCTGTGCATTGTAGGGATCGTGGGCCCACTCCCACCCGGCAAGGGGGCGGAGAGCCCTTCTCCCCAGCGCTCATGGCCGTGGCCGTGGCTCTGCTGCTGCCCTCCTCGCGGTGATCCTCCACAGCAGCCAAGCCCCACCAGCCGGAGGAAAGATATGGCCTGGGATGCCCTGGATATGACGGCCCTCCGGCGAGCCAGGTGAGAAGTCCGCTTCTGATTCATCCTGCACTTGGGGCGCAAGTAGGGCCTGGTAGCTTGGGCGTCCACAGAGCTGAGCGCCAACTGAACAACCTCCAGCGCGGCCAGTGGGGCCCCCGGCTGGATCGGGACCCAGCCCTGGCCCTTCCTGCCGCAGCTCCTGCAGCTTCTCGTCCTGCTCTGCTTGTGCCACCTCCTCGTCTTCCGCCGCCACGACCTCCGCCAGCGCCATGATATCCTCCCCCACGACCACCAAATCCTCCCCCGCGCCGGCCTCGCCTCTGCGCTGCGGGGCCTCAGCCTCCCGCGCAGCCTCTGCCGCCATGCCCCCCGCACCTAGGGCCTGCGGCACCCCCGCCCCGCCCCAGGCGCCTGCCTCCCCACCGGGCCCCCTCCTCCTCACGACCCCCTCAGCGGACTAAGGTGGTCCAGGTTTCCGGGGCAGCCCCGGCTTCGCCGGACCCCGCCTGGCTCTCCATGGGGCCGTGGACCCGAACCCCCGGCAAGCCACGGAGCGAAGGAGCTGGAGGGGCGAGCACGCGGCTCCCACAAGCGGCCGGCAGGTGGCGCTCTGGCGCCCACGGCTGGAGGCCGGTACCCAGCGGAGGCGGCGGGCCTGGGGGACGCATGCGCACAAAGCCTTGGGGCCCGGTGGCGTCTGGGTGGCGTCTGGGTGGCGGGGCGGGGGTGCGCCTGTGGCCTTGGCGGGATGGAAGCCCGGCCTCACGCCCAGGACGCTGACCGGCCCCGGGACCCCACCAGTGGCACGGCGGTGGGCGTGGCCGCACCCGGCCCGCCCCTCGCCCCCGCGGGAGCCGGTCCGCACGCGCGTCTCCTCAGGGGTGGCGTCCGTGCCCGGACCCTGGCCATCTTCTTCGCTGACACCTCCCAGGCCATTCCCGGCGGGTCCCTGCTATCACAAACCTCGTGTTCACCTTCTCGTCAGTTCCCCTGGGAACACGCTACTGGCACCGGGGAATTCAAACCCAGCGGCTCAATAGCGTGACCGCCCGCCGCCCGGAAACCTCACCCGGCCCCTTCTTAGTCACGCCGGGGCGAAGCCCTGAAGTCATCCGCTGCTGCGCCAACCACTGCCACATGGCTGTCCACATGGCTTTCCCCCCTTTCCCCGCCCGGTGCGGGAGGGAGTCCGGAGGCCGCCCAGCAGGATCCGGGATGCGGGGACCTCCCCGCCCCAACGACCCGCCTCTCCTACAAAGAGAGGAACCGCACACAGGTATTGGGCCTGAAATTTACAAGGAGCCACGGTCCGAGGCCACCTCCGTGCTTACACAACCCCTGGCACAGCCCCGGTGAGGTCCGCGATTGGGAGGCGGGGGCATGCTAATGGGCCGCCCACGTAGCCTAAAGGGTAATACCTCTGGGTGTGTTCTTTCGTTAAAGCCACTGCTAGGACTCGCTCCCACCATACTTTCCTCTGCCGGGCCCTTCATCTTTGCTTTCTCCCTCCTTGTCTGACTTCCGCGCTCCCTTTCCCTGTGTCTGCCTTCCCGCCTCACCATAACTGCCAGGGATGTCCGAGCTCCAGCCTAATGGTCCCCGGAGCCTGCTTTTGTCCGCCTTCCTGAGGAGCTGTGGCTGTCTCGGCTGCCCCAGCTCTGCTGCAAGTTCTTCCTTGGTCTGTCTCTCACTGAGTGGAGTGCCAGCCAGGGAGGGGATGGCAAAGTGAGCACTGGCAGCACACCCTGCCCTTTCTCCGGTACTCACCAGGTCCTTCGCGACAGTCCCACACCTCATGCCGGTCCGCTGCGCGGAGGCATTCCGGAATGTGTACGATGCACGCTGCATGAGGTTGGAGGAAGGCCCAGCGGGTGATGGCAAGGCCGAGGGCGTTGGTGTTGCATCGCCCTGGGAGGGCCTCCCGTCCCTAAGAGGAATGGGTCGGGCCGCCCGTGGCACGAGGGGGGGATTTGACCGGAAAGAGGCCCGAGGAGCCCCCTTGGGGTGAAGTGCAGGGTTCTGGGCCGTAGCGCGTCACCGTTTCAAACTCTACTTGTCGACGCAAACGGGGGACCCTGCACGGATAACAACGCCCGGCCGTCTGCGGGGGAGAAGCACAATTTTCGGAGCCTGTCCCTGGCACAGCCCAGACTGTGGGTTTACTGCCACAGGCCAAACCGAATTAGCTCTTGTAAACTTGCCCAAGACACTAAAGGAGGGTTCCGAAGGAAATAGTGCACCCAAAACAGCGCATCCCCGGAGTCGGAGAAACCTGGGAGGGGGGGGGAGGGGGGCTGGACAGAGAGCGTGGGAAGAGCAGGAGTGGCGCAGAGAAGGAGAGGAGGAGAGAGGGTGGGCCCAGGGAGAGGAACAGGGAGCGAGAGGAGGGGCTGCCACAGAGAGAGGAGGGCAGAGGAGGAGGGAGGCCTGGGGACAGTGAGGGAGGGAGGGGGAGGGAGAGAGGGAGGGAGCGAGGACCGGCGGAGGCAGGGAGGGAGGCTGAATTCTGTACATTGCACAGCCTACAGTCTGAAAGGAAACATTCCTCCCTGGACGTCAAGAGGAGATCTGAAAACACCCGTGGACCTGCAGACAGATCCCACGAGGTCATGCGGGGTGAGATGGAGAGGCAAAGCCCCAAAGAGATGAAGTGACGGCTTCTCAGAGGTCTGCGGGAAACCCTCATGCCCACCGCGGACAGGCACGAGTCGGGAACGCCAGAGAGAGGTGGGAGGGAGTTAGTCACGCAGCAGTTGCACGAAGACCTAAGGTGACAGGGCTTTGCGCATTGGCCCACAATGCTCACTCTGCACATCCAAGGAGCCCGATGCGCTCCTAGCGGAAGGCACGCTCCAAAGACATGCCCAGGCCAGTGGACGAGCGAGGCAGAGACGCGTCTCTCGGCAGCCTACAGAGTTGGGACTGACCCATCACACACCGGGGAGCCTCGGGGAGAGGAAGAGCCAGCTTCCCCTTCGGATGCGCGGAGGCCAGAAGGCGGTGCGTGATACGTTCGACAGGTCCAGAGAAAACGTACCGTAACGTGCAGGCGACGTTCGGCACCAATGACCCAGAAAATGTTCACAAGACGTAAGGAGAAGGAGTGCGAGGAGGAGCCCGTGGGTCCGGAGGGGTGGGGCTGGGATGGAGGTGGGAGGCGGGGCTCTATGCTAAGGAGAGTCCGGCCTGCCGAAATGAAGCGGGTCCCTGAGTCCCTTAAGTCAAGCTGCTAGCCTGAAATAAGGCATCCCCGTAGAGTACATGCCAAACAAACACCAGAGCAGGATTTGACTATGGAAGTACTCTGGGTTGCCTATCTGGCCCCAAAGACAAATGCGTCCAAGGCAGGCAACCGTTTGCATTCCTCGGCTGAGCACGCACCCAGCTGTCTCTTGCATGCTGTATGATGCCCTTCCGTGGACTCATGACAGACAGCCGGGAGCAGGCCCCTCGCACCCACGCCCTCTCGCCTTCTCTCCCTCTCAACCTCCCAGCCCGTCTCCCTCCTGGGCCGGTCCCGCCCCACGCTGGGGACCCCGCGCACCTCCCCTCCCGCTCCCAAGTGCCCCCCCCCGCCCGCCACCAGCATCCTCGAAGCTCAAGCCCTCTCCCACCGGCAATGTTAAGGCGATACACCTTAAAGATCACTTTGTTCTGGAAGTACGGGTTGCTCCCAAAGGAAAACATCAACCTGAAAAGGTATTTGGGATGGCCCAGTACCTCCACCTGCCCCGCCGAAGAAAGAGGACGGGAAGGGGGAACGTGTCTTCTAGGTGCCCCGAGCTGTTTGCCTGGCTGCGGCACTGAACCACGTTGCCCGGCCCCCTCCTGCTCAAACCCCACGCCCACCGGGCCTCCCCCAGCCTCCGTCTCCGAGGACTGACCTCCAAATGGGTCACGGAGCTGAGCACGTGTCTGTCCTGGTCACCCGTCACGGCCGATATCTTGGGGTGTTTCAGGATCTGCCTTGGGTCTAGGAGCCTCGCCGGCACGTGCTACGGAAAGAGAGGCAGGAGCCACCCGGACCTTCCCGGCTGAGAGCAAGCGACCGAAGTTGCAAAAGTGCGGAAACGCCAAGCACTGCCGCCCTCCCAACCTGGTCAGCTCCTGCCCTTTCTTCCCACCTGCTCCACCCTGGGGAGTCCCTTGGCTTCCAGCACCTCTGAGGCTGCCTGCCCCCGACAGGGCAAGGCCGAGGGCCTGACTGCGCTCTGTTCCCACGTCCCCCTGGCCTGCGCGTGTGGCCTGCAGGCAGTCACTGCTTTGGACGGCTGGATGTGCTCCGTCCCACTGTCACGGCCGGGATTGCTTGTGTGTTTGCCTGAAGCCCCGTGACTTTGAGGGGCCTCCTGTGCCCAGGAGGGGGCCGCTCGGGTCACCGGGAGCACGGCTGCGCGCCCACGGCCCAAAGCGTGGTCCTGGCAGAGTCAGCGAGTGAGGGAGGGAAAGCGGTAGGTGGGGGCAGGGGGAAAGCAAAAGAGAGAGAGGGACAGAGAGACCCCACACCAGGAGGAAGGGACACAGAGGGAGGGCAGAGAGGACAGGGGGAGAGGGCGGGCGAGGACACAGAGGGGGAGAGACAGGCAGGGAGGAAAGGTGCGGGTAGGCGCCTGGGCCTGGGGCCCCGGCCTGGCTGTGTGGGGCCTGTGGAGACAGAGTTTGCAGCACCCCGGCAGCGCCGGGTCTGGGTTCCCGCGGTCTGCCGAAGCGAGGCGGCCCGCTGACTGGCTTGGCAACCCGAGAGCGGACGACATTGTGGGTCTGCCCTGATCTTTGCAAATTTGGAAAACCACGCAGGCTCTGAAGGACAGGGAACGGCGGAGGGCAGCCTCTCCGTGTGCCCCATGTACCCAGCAAACGTTTCCTTCCAATATCTGCTCTGAGCCAAGCGGGCTTTGTGCTACCCTACTTGTCGAAGCGTGTTGACCCGTGTTCCCTGAACCCCGCAAGGCTGTTGGGAGTGTGCTGCAGCCCCAAAGCTTCCGCCCGCAGCTTCTGCACAGACAGGCTCTGGACAGGTCGCAGCCCCAGCGTTCTCACCCCCGCCGCGCCCCGCCTTCTTCTGCTGTGCATTGTAGGGATCGTGGGCCCACTCCCACCCGGCAAGGGGGCGGAGAGCCCTTCTCCCCAGCGCTCATGGCCGTGGCCGTGGCTCTGCTGCTGCCCTCCTCGCGGTGATCCTCCACAGCAGCCAAGCCCCACCAGCCGGAGGAAAGATATGGCCTGGGATGCCCTGGATATGACGGCCCTCCGGCGAGCCAGGTGAGAAGTCCGCTTCTGATTCATCCTGCACTTGGGGCGCAAGTAGGGCCTGGTAGCTTGGGCGTCCACAGAGCTGAGCGCCAACTGAACAACCTCCAGCGCGGCCAGTGGGGCCCCCGGCTGGATCGGGACCCAGCCCTGGCCCTTCCTGCCGCAGCTCCTGCAGCTTCTCGTCCTGCTCTGCTTGTGCCACCTCCTCGTCTTCCGCCGCCACGACCTCCGCCAGCGCCATGATATCCTCCCCCACGACCACCAAATCCTCCCCCGCGCCGGCCTCGCCTCTGCGCTGCGGGGCCTCAGCCTCCCGCGCAGCCTCTGCCGCCATGCCCCCCGCACCTAGGGCCTGCGGCACCCCCGCCCCGCCCCAGGCGCCTGCCTCCCCACCGGGCCCCCTCCTCCTCACGACCCCCTCAGCGGACTAAGGTGGTCCAGGTTTCCGGGGCAGCCCCGGCTTCGCCGGACCCCGCCTGGCTCTCCATGGGGCCGTGGACCCGAACCCCCGGCAAGCCACGGAGCGAAGGAGCTGGAGGGGCGAGCACGCGGCTCCCACAAGCGGCCGGCAGGTGGCGCTCTGGCGCCCACGGCTGGAGGCCGGTACCCAGCGGAGGCGGCGGGCCTGGGGGACGCATGCGCACAAAGCCTTGGGGCCCGGTGGCGTCTGGGTGGCGTCTGGGTGGCGGGGCGGGGGTGCGCCTGTGGCCTTGGCGGGATGGAAGCCCGGCCTCACGCCCAGGACGCTGACCGGCCCCGGGACCCCACCAGTGGCACGGCGGTGGGCGTGGCCGCACCCGGCCCGCCCCTCGCCCCCGCGGGAGCCGGTCCGCACGCGCGTCTCCTCAGGGGTGGCGTCCGTGCCCGGACCCTGGCCATCTTCTTCGCTGACACCTCCCAGGCCATTCCCGGCGGGTCCCTGCTATCACAAACCTCGTGTTCACCTTCTCGTCAGTTCCCCTGGGAACACGCTACTGGCACCGGGGAATTCAAACCCAGCGGCTCAATAGCGTGACCGCCCGCCGCCCGGAAACCTCACCCGGCCCCTTCTTAGTCACGCCGGGGCGAAGCCCTGAAGTCATCCGCTGCTGCGCCAACCACTGCCACATGGCTGTCCACATGGCTTTCCCCCCTTTCCCCGCCCGGTGCGGGAGGGAGTCCGGAGGCCGCCCAGCAGGATCCGGGATGCGGGGACCTCCCCGCCCCAACGACCCGCCTCTCCTACAAAGAGAGGAACCGCACACAGGTATTGGGCCTGAAATTTACAAGGAGCCACGGTCCGAGGCCACCTCCGTGCTTACACAACCCCTGGCACAGCCCCGGTGAGGTCCGCGATTGGGAGGCGGGGGCATGCTAATGGGCCGCCCACGTAGCCTAAAGGGTAATACCTCTGGGTGTGTTCTTTCGTTAAAGCCACTGCTAGGACTCGCTCCCACCATACTTTCCTCTGCCGGGCCCTTCATCTTTGCTTTCTCCCTCCTTGTCTGACTTCCGCGCTCCCTTTCCCTGTGTCTGCCTTCCCGCCTCACCATAACTGCCAGGGATGTCCGAGCTCCAGCCTAATGGTCCCCGGAGCCTGCTTTTGTCCGCCTTCCTGAGGAGCTGTGGCTGTCTCGGCTGCCCCAGCTCTGCTGCAAGTTCTTCCTTGGTCTGTCTCTCACTGAGTGGAGTGCCAGCCAGGGAGGGGATGGCAAAGTGAGCACTGGCAGCACACCCTGCCCTTTCTCCGGTACTCACCAGGTCCTTCGCGACAGTCCCACACCTCATGCCGGTCCGCTGCGCGGAGGCATTCCGGAATGTGTACGATGCACGCTGCATGAGGTTGGAGGAAGGCCCAGCGGGTGATGGCAAGGCCGAGGGCGTTGGTGTTGCATCGCCCTGGGAGGGCCTCCCGTCCCTAAGAGGAATGGGTCGGGCCGCCCGTGGCACGAGGGGGGGATTTGACCGGAAAGAGGCCCGAGGAGCCCCCTTGGGGTGAAGTGCAGGGTTCTGGGCCGTAGCGCATCACCGTTTCAAACTCTACTTGTCGACGCAAACGGGGGACCCTGCACGGATAACAACGCCCGGCCGTCTGCGGGGGAGAAGCACAATTTTCGGAGCCTGTCCCTGGCACAGCCCAGACTGTGGGTTTACTGCCACAGGCCAAACCGAATTAGCTCTTGTAAACTTGCCCAAGACACTAAAGGAGGGTTCCGAAGGAAATAGTGCACCCAAAACAGCGCATCCCCGGAGTCGGAGAAACCTGGGAGGGGGGGGGAGGGGGGCTAGACAGAGAGCGTGGGAAGAGCAGGAGTGGCGCAGAGAAGGAGAGGAGGAGAGAGGGTGGGCCCAGGGAGAGGAACAGGGAGCGAGAGGAGGGGCTGCCACAGAGAGAGGAGGGCAGAGGAGGAGGGAGGCCTGGGGACAGTGAGGGAGGGAGGGGGAGGGAGAGAGGGAGGGAGCGAGGACCGGCGGAGGCAGGGAGGGAGGCTGAATTCTGTACATTGCACAGCCTACAGTCTGAAAGGAAACATTCCTCCCTGGACGTCAAGAGGAGATCTGAAAACACCCGTGGACCTGCAGACAGATCCCACGAGGTCATGCGGGGTGAGATGGAGAGGCAAAGCCCCAAAGAGATGAAGTGACGGCTTCTCAGAGGTCTGCGGGAAACCCTCATGCCCACCGCGGACAGGCACGAGTCGGGAACGCCAGAGAGAGGTGGGAGGGAGTTAGTCACGCAGCAGTTGCACGAAGACCTAAGGTGACAGGGCTTTGCGCATTGGCCCACAATGCTCACTCTGCACATCCAAGGAGCCCGATGCGCTCCTAGCGGAAGGCACGCTCCAAAGACATGCCCAGGCCAGTGGACGAGCGAGGCAGAGACGCGTCTCTCGGCAGCCTACAGAGTTGGGACTGACCCATCACACACCGGGGAGCCTCGGGGAGAGGAAGAGCCAGCTTCCCCTTCGGATGCGCGGAGGCCAGAAGGCGGTGCGTGATACGTTCGACAGGTCCAGAGAAAACGTACCGTAACGTGCAGGCGACGTTCGGCACCAATGACCCAGAAAATGTTCACAAGACGTAAGGAGAAGGAGTGCGAGGAGGAGCCCGTGGGTCCGGAGGGGTGGGGCTGGGATGGAGGTGGGAGGCGGGGCTCTATGCTAAGGAGAGTCAGGCCTGCCGAAATGAAGCGGGTCCCTGAGTCCCTTAAGTCAAGCTGCTAGCCTGAAATAAGGCATCCCCGTAGAGTACATGCCAAACAAACACCAGAGCAGGATTTGACTATGGAAGTACTCTGGGTTGCCTATCTGGCCCCAAAGACAAATGCGTCCAAGGCAGGCAACCGTTTGCATTCCTCGGCTGAGCACGCACCCAGCTGTCTCTTGCATGCTGTATGATGCCCTTCCGTGGACTCATGACAGACAGCCGGGAGCAGGCCCCTCGCACCCACGCCCTCTCGCCTTCTCTCCCTCTCAACCTCCCAGCCCGTCTCCCTCCTGGGCCGGTCCCGCCCCACGCTGGGGACCCCGCGCACCTCCCCTCCCGCTCCCAAGTGCCCCCCCCCGCCCGCCACCAGCATCCTCGAAGCTCAAGCCCTCTCCCACCGGCAATGTTAAGGCGATACACCTTAAAGATCACTTTGTTCTGGAAGTACGGGTTGCTCCCAAAGGAAAACATCAACCTGAAAAGGTATTTGGGATGGCCCAGTACCTCCACCTGCCCCGCCGAAGAAAGAGGACGGGAAGGGGGAACGTGTCTTCTAGGTGCCCCGAGCTGTTTGCCTGGCTGCGGCACTGAACCACGTTGCCCGGCCCCCTCCTGCTCAAACCCCACGCCCACCGGGCCTCCCCCAGCCTCCGTCTCCGAGGACTGACCTCCAAATGGGTCACGGAGCTGAGCACGTGTCTGTCCTGGTCACCCGTCACGGCCGATATCTTGGGGTGTTTCAGGATCTGCCTTGGGTCTAGGAGCCTCGCCGGCACGTGCTACGGAAAGAGAGGCAGGAGCCACCCGGACCTTCCCGGCTGAGAGCAAGCGACCGAAGTTGCAAAAGTGCGGAAACGCCAAGCACTGCCGCCCTCCCAACCTGGTCAGCTCCTGCCCTTTCTTCCCACCTGCTCCACCCTGGGGAGTCCCTTGGCTTCCAGCACCTCTGAGGCTGCCTGCCCCCGACAGGGCAAGGCCGAGGGCCTGACTGCGCTCTGTTCCCACGTCCCCCTGGCCTGCGCGTGTGGCCTGCAGGCAGTCACTGCTTTGGACGGCTGGATGTGCTCCGTCCCACTGTCACGGCCGGGATTGCTTGTGTGTTTGCCTGAAGCCCCGTGACTTTGAGGGGCCTCCTGTGCCCAGGAGGGGGCCGCTCGGGTCACCGGGAGCACGGCTGCGCGCCCACGGCCCAAAGCGTGGTCCTGGCAGAGTCAGCGAGTGAGGGAGGGAAAGCGGTAGGTGGGGGCAGGGGGAAAGCAAAAGAGAGAGAGGGACAGAGAGACCCCACACCAGGAGGAAGGGACACAGAGGGAGGGCAGAGAGGACAGGGGGAGAGGGCGGGCGAGGACACAGAGGGGGAGAGACAGGCAGGGAGGAAAGGTGCGGGTAGGCGCCTGGGCCTGGGGCCCCGGCCTGGCTGTGTGGGGCCTGTGGAGACAGAGTTTGCAGCACCCCGGCAGCGCCGGGTCTGGGTTCCCGCGGTCTGCCGAAGCGAGGCGGCCCGCTGACTGGCTTGGCAACCCGAGAGCGGACGACATTGTGGGTCTGCCCTGATCTTTGCAAATTTGGAAAACCACGCAGGCTCTGAAGGACAGGGAACGGCGGAGGGCAGCCTCTCCGTGTGCCCCATGTACCCAGCAAACGTTTCCTTCCAATATCTGCTCTGAGCCAAGCGGGCTTTGTGCTACCCTACTTGTCGAAGCGTGTTGACCCGTGTTCCCTGAACCCCGCAAGGCTGTTGGGAGTGTGCTGCAGCCCCAAAGCTTCCGCCCGCAGCTTCTGCACAGACAGGCTCTGGACAGGTCGCAGCCCCAGCGTTCTCACCCCCGCCGCGCCCCGCCTTCTTCTGCTGTGCATTGTAGGGATCGTGGGCCCACTCCCACCCGGCAAGGGGGCGGAGAGCCCTTCTCCCCAGCGCTCATGGCCGTGGCCGTGGCTCTGCTGCTGCCCTCCTCGCGGTGATCCTCCACAGCAGCCAAGCCCCACCAGCCGGAGGAAAGATATGGCCTGGGATGCCCTGGATATGACGGCCCTCCGGCGAGCCAGGTGAGAAGTCCGCTTCTGATTCATCCTGCACTTGGGGCGCAAGTAGGGCCTGGTAGCTTGGGCGTCCACAGAGCTGAGCGCCAACTGAACAACCTCCAGCGCGGCCAGTGGGGCCCCCGGCTGGATCGGGACCCAGCCCTGGCCCTTCCTGCCGCAGCTCCTGCAGCTTCTCGTCCTGCTCTGCTTGTGCCACCTCCTCGTCTTCCGCCGCCACGACCTCCGCCAGCGCCATGATATCCTCCCCCACGACCACCAAATCCTCCCCCGCGCCGGCCTCGCCTCTGCGCTGCGGGGCCTCAGCCTCCCGCGCAGCCTCTGCCGCCATGCCCCCCGCACCTAGGGCCTGCGGCACCCCCGCCCCGCCCCAGGCGCCTGCCTCCCCACCGGGCCCCCTCCTCCTCACGACCCCCTCAGCGGACTAAGGTGGTCCAGGTTTCCGGGGCAGCCCCGGCTTCGCCGGACCCCGCCTGGCTCTCCATGGGGCCGTGGACCCGAACCCCCGGCAAGCCACGGAGCGAAGGAGCTGGAGGGGCGAGCACGCGGCTCCCACAAGCGGCCGGCAGGTGGCGCTCTGGCGCCCACGGCTGGAGGCCGGTACCCAGCGGAGGCGGCGGGCCTGGGGGACGCATGCGCACAAAGCCTTGGGGCCCGGTGGCGTCTGGGTGGCGTCTGGGTGGCGGGGCGGGGGTGCGCCTGTGGCCTTGGCGGGATGGAAGCCCGGCCTCACGCCCAGGACGCTGACCGGCCCCGGGACCCCACCAGTGGCACGGCGGTGGGCGTGGCCGCACCCGGCCCGCCCCTCGCCCCCGCGGGAGCCGGTCCGCACGCGCGTCTCCTCAGGGGTGGCGTCCGTGCCCGGACCCTGGCCATCTTCTTCGCTGACACCTCCCAGGCCATTCCCGGCGGGTCCCTGCTATCACAAACCTCGTGTTCACCTTCTCGTCAGTTCCCCTGGGAACACGCTACTGGCACCGGGGAATTCAAACCCAGCGGCTCAATAGCGTGACCGCCCGCCGCCCGGAAACCTCACCCGGCCCCTTCTTAGTCACGCCGGGGCGAAGCCCTGAAGTCATCCGCTGCTGCGCCAACCACTGCCACATGGCTGTCCACATGGCTTTCCCCCCTTTCCCCGCCCGGTGCGGGAGGGAGTCCGGAGGCCGCCCAGCAGGATCCGGGATGCGGGGACCTCCCCGCCCCAACGACCCGCCTCTCCTACAAAGAGAGGAACCGCACACAGGTATTGGGCCTGAAATTTACAAGGAGCCACGGTCCGAGGCCACCTCCGTGCTTACACAACCCCTGGCACAGCCCCGGTGAGGTCCGCGATTGGGAGGCGGGGGCATGCTAATGGGCCGCCCACGTAGCCTAAAGGGTAATACCTCTGGGTGTGTTCTTTCGTTAAAGCCACTGCTAGGACTCGCTCCCACCATACTTTCCTCTGCCGGGCCCTTCATCTTTGCTTTCTCCCTCCTTGTCTGACTTCCGCGCTCCCTTTCCCTGTGTCTGCCTTCCCGCCTCACCATAACTGCCAGGGATGTCCGAGCTCCAGCCTAATGGTCCCCGGAGCCTGCTTTTGTCCGCCTTCCTGAGGAGCTGTGGCTGTCTCGGCTGCCCCAGCTCTGCTGCAAGTTCTTCCTTGGTCTGTCTCTCACTGAGTGGAGTGCCAGCCAGGGAGGGGATGGCAAAGTGAGCACTGGCAGCACACCCTGCCCTTTCTCCGGTACTCACCAGGTCCTTCGCGACAGTCCCACACCTCATGCCGGTCCGCTGCGCGGAGGCATTCCGGAATGTGTACGATGCACGCTGCATGAGGTTGGAGGAAGGCCCAGCGGGTGATGGCAAGGCCGAGGGCGTTGGTGTTGCATCGCCCTGGGAGGGCCTCCCGTCCCTAAGAGGAATGGGTCGGGCCGCCCGTGGCACGAGGGGGGGATTTGACCGGAAAGAGGCCCGAGGAGCCCCCTTGGGGTGAAGTGCAGGGTTCTGGGCCGTAGCGCATCACCGTTTCAAACTCTACTTGTCGACGCAAACGGGGGACCCTGCACGGATAACAACGCCCGGCCGTCTGCGGGGGAGAAGCACAATTTTCGGAGCCTGTCCCTGGCACAGCCCAGACTGTGGGTTTACTGCCACAGGCCAAACCGAATTAGCTCTTGTAAACTTGCCCAAGACACTAAAGGAGGGTTCCGAAGGAAATAGTGCACCCAAAACAGCGCATCCCCGGAGTCGGAGAAACCTGGGAGGGGGGGGGAGGGGGGCTGGACAGAGAGCGTGGGAAGAGCAGGAGTGGCGCAGAGAAGGAGAGGAGGAGAGAGGGTGGGCCCAGGGAGAGGAACAGGGAGCGAGAGGAGGGGCTGCCACAGAGAGAGGAGGGCAGAGGAGGAGGGAGGCCTGGGGACAGTGAGGGAGGGAGGGGGAGGGAGAGAGGGAGGGAGCGAGGACCGGCGGAGGCAGGGAGGGAGGCTGAATTCTGTACATTGCACAGCCTACAGTCTGAAAGGAAACATTCCTCCCTGGACGTCAAGAGGAGATCTGAAAACACCCGTGGACCTGCAGACAGATCCCACGAGGTCATGCGGGGTGAGATGGAGAGGCAAAGCCCCAAAGAGATGAAGTGACGGCTTCTCAGAGGTCTGCGGGAAACCCTCATGCCCACCGCGGACAGGCACGAGTCGGGAACGCCAGAGAGAGGTGGGAGGGAGTTAGTCACGCAGCAGTTGCACGAAGACCTAAGGTGACAGGGCTTTGCGCATTGGCCCACAATGCTCACTCTGCACATCCAAGGAGCCCGATGCGCTCCTAGCGGAAGGCACGCTCCAAAGACATGCCCAGGCCAGTGGACGAGCGAGGCAGAGACGCGTCTCTCGGCAGCCTACAGAGTTGGGACTGACCCATCACACACCGGGGAGCCTCGGGGAGAGGAAGAGCCAGCTTCCCCTTCGGATGCGCGGAGGCCAGAAGGCGGTGCGTGATACGTTCGACAGGTCCAGAGAAAACGTACCGTAACGTGCAGGCGACGTTCGGCACCAATGACCCAGAAAATGTTCACAAGACGTAAGGAGAAGGAGTGCGAGGAGGAGCCCGTGGGTCCGGAGGGGTGGGGCTGGGATGGAGGTGGGAGGCGGGGCTCTATGCTAAGGAGAGTCCGGCCTGCCGAAATGAAGCGGGTCCCTGAGTCCCTTAAGTCAAGCTGCTAGCCTGAAATAAGGCATCCCCGTAGAGTACATGCCAAACAAACACCAG
Organism: Eumetopias jubatus; assembly: GCF_037043125.1. NCBI lineage: Eukaryota > Metazoa > Chordata > Mammalia > Carnivora > Otariidae > Eumetopias > Eumetopias jubatus. Next base: position 675,304 of record NW_028274889.1, read on the forward strand.
AGCAGGATTTGACTATGGAAGTACTCTGGGTTGCCTATCTGGCCCCAAAGACAAATGCGTCCAAGGCAGGCAACCGTTTGCATTCCTCGGCTGAGCACGCACCCAGCTGTCTCTTGCATGCTGTATGATGCCCTTCCGTGGACTCATGACAGACAGCCGGGAGCAGGCCCCTCGCACCCACGCCCTCTCGCCTTCTCTCCCTCTCAACCTCCCAGCCCGTCTCCCTCCTGGGCCGGTCCCGCCCCACGCTGGGGACCCCGCGCACCTCCCCTCCCGCTCCCAAGTGCCCCCCCCCGCCCGCCACCAGCATCCTCGAAGCTCAAGCCCTCTCCCACCGGCAATGTTAAGGCGATACACCTTAAAGATCACTTTGTTCTGGAAGTACGGGTTGCTCCCAAAGGAAAACATCAACCTGAAAAGGTATTTGGGATGGCCCAGTACCTCCACCTGCCCCGCCGAAGAAAGAGGACGGGAAGGGGGAACGTGTCTTCTAGGTGCCCCGAGCTGTTTGCCTGGCTGCGGCACTGAACCACGTTGCCCGGCCCCCTCCTGCTCAAACCCCACGCCCACCGGGCCTCCCCCAGCCTCCGTCTCCGAGGACTGACCTCCAAATGGGTCACGGAGCTGAGCACGTGTCTGTCCTGGTCACCCGTCACGGCCGATATCTTGGGGTGTTTCAGGATCTGCCTTGGGTCTAGGAGCCTCGCCGGCACGTGCTACGGAAAGAGAGGCAGGAGCCACCCGGACCTTCCCGGCTGAGAGCAAGCGACCGAAGTTGCAAAAGTGCGGAAACGCCAAGCACTGCCGCCCTCCCAACCTGGTCAGCTCCTGCCCTTTCTTCCCACCTGCTCCACCCTGGGGAGTCCCTTGGCTTCCAGCACCTCTGAGGCTGCCTGCCCCCGACAGGGCAAGGCCGAGGGCCTGACTGCGCTCTGTTCCCACGTCCCCCTGGCCTGCGCGTGTGGCCTGCAGGCAGTCACTGCTTTGGACGGCTGGATGTGCTCCGTCCCACTGTCACGGCCGGGATTGCTTGTGTGTTTGCCTGAAGCCCCGTGACTTTGAGGGGCCTCCTGTGCCCAGGAGGGGGCCGCTCGGGTCACCTGGAGCACGGCTGCGCGCCCACGGCCCAAAGCGTGGTCCTGGCAGAGTCAGCGAGTGAGGGAGGGAAAGCGGTAGGTGGGGGCAGGGGGAAAGCAAAAGAGAGAGAGGGACAGAGAGACCCCACACCAGGAGGAAGGGACACAGAGGGAGGGCAGAGAGGACAGGGGGAGAGGGCGGGCGAGGACACAGAGGGGGAGAGACAGGCAGGGAGGAAAGGTGCGGGTAGGCGCCTGGGCCTGGGGCCCCGGCCTGGCTGTGTGGGGCCTGTGGAGACAGAGTTTGCAGCACCCCGGCAGCGCCGTGTCTGGGTTCCCGCGGTCTGCCGAAGCGAGGCGGCCCGCTGACTGGCTTGGCAACCCGAGAGCGGACGACATTGTGGGTCTGCCCTGATCTTTGCAAATTTGGAAAACCACGCAGGCTCTGAAGGACAGGGAACGGCGGAGGGCAGCCTCTCCGTGTGCCCCATGTACCCAGCAAACGTTTCCTTCCAATATCTGCTCTGAGCCAAGCGGGCTTTGTGCTACCCTACTTGTCGAAGCGTGTTGACCCGTGTTCCCTGAACCCCGCAAGGCTGTTGGGAGTGTGCTGCAGCCCCAAAGCTTCCGCCCGCAGCTTCTGCACAGACAGGCTCTGGACAGGTCGCAGCCCCAGCGTTCTCACCCCCGCCGCGCCCCGCCTTCCTCTGCTGTGCATTGTAGGGATCGTGGGCCCACTCCCACCCGGCAAGGGGGCGGAGAGCCCTTCCCCCCAGCGCTCATGGCCGTGGCCGTGGCTCTGCTGCTGCCCTCCTCGCGGTGATCCTCCACAGCAGCCAAGCCCCACCAGCCGGAGGAAAGATATGGCCTGGGATGCCCTGGATTTGACGGCCCTCCGGCGAGCCAGGTGAGAACTCCGCTTCTGATTCATCCTGCACTTGGGGCGCAAGTAGGGCCTGGTAGCTTGGGCGTCCACAGAGCTGAGCGCCAACTGAACAACCTCCAGCGCGGCCAGTGGGGCCCCCGGCTGGATCGGGACCCAGCCCTGGCCCTTCCTGCCGCAGCTCCTGCAGCTTCTCGTCCTGCTCTGCTTGTGCCACCTCCTCGTCTTCCGCCGCCACGACCTCCGCCAGCGCCATGATATCCTCCCCCACGACCACCAAATCCTCCCCCGCGCCGGCCTCGCCTCTGCGCTGCGGGGCCTCAGCCTCCCGCGCAGCCTCTGCCGCCATGCCCCCCGCACCTAGGGCCTGCGGCACCCCCGCCCCGCCCCAGGCGCCTGCCTCCCCACCGGGCCCCCTCCTCCTCACGACCCCCTCAGCGGACTAAGGTGGTCCAGGGTTCCGGGGCAGCCCCGGCTTCGCCGGACCCCGCCTGGCTCTCCATGGGGACGTGGACCCGAACCCCCGGCAAGCCACGGAGCGAAGGAGCTGGAGGGGCGAGCACGCGGCTCCCACAAGCGGCCGGCAGGTGGCGCTCTGGCGCCCACGGCTGGAGGCCGGTACCCAGCGGAGGCGGCGGGCCTGGGGGACGCATGCGCACAAAGCCTTGGGGCCCGGTGGCGTCTGGGTGGCGTCTGGGTGGCGGGGCGGGGGTGCGCCTGTGGCCTTGGCGGGATGGAAGCCCGGCCTCACGCCCAGGACGCTGACCGGCCCCGGGACCCCACCAGTGGCACGGCGGTGGGCGTGGCCGCACCCGGCCCGCCCCTCGCCCCCGCGGGAGCCGGTCCGCACGCGCGTCTCCTCAGGGGTGGCGTCCGTGCCCGGACCCTGGCCATCTTCTTCGCTGACACCTCCCAGGCCATTCCCGGCGGGTCCCTGCTATCACAAACCTCGTGTTCACCTTCTCGTCAGTTCCCCTGGGAACACGCTACTGGCACCGGGGAATTCAAACCCAGCGGCTCAATAGCGTGACCGCCCGCCGCCCGGAAACCTCACCCGGCCCCTTCTTAGTCACGCCGGGGCGAAGCCCTGAAGTCATCCGCTGCTGCGCCAACCACTGCCACATGGCTGTCCACATGGCTTTCCCCCCTTTCCCCGCCCGGTGCGGGAGGGAGTCCGGAGGCCGCCCAGCAGGATCCGGGATGCGGGGACCTCCCCGCCCCAACGACCCGCCTCTCCTACAAAGAGAGGAACCGCACACAGGTATTGGGCCTGAAATTTACAAGGAGCCACGGTCCGAGGCCACCTCCGTGCTTACACAACCCCTGGCACAGCCCCGGTGAGGTCCGCGATTGGGAGGCGGGGGCATGCTAATGGGCCGCCCACGTAGCCTAAAGGGTAATACCTCTGGGTGTGTTCTTTCGTTAAAGCCACTGCTAGGACTCGCTCCCACCATACTTTCCTCTGCCGGGCCCTTCATCTTTGCTTTCTCCCTCCTTGTCTGACTTCCGCGCTCCCTTTCCCTGTGTCTGCCTTCCCGCCTCACCATAACTGCCAGGGATGTCCGAGCTCCAGCCTAATGGTCCCCGGAGCCTGCTTTTGTCCGCCTTCCTGAGGAGCTGTGGCTGTCTCGGCTGCCCCAGCTCTGCTGCAAGTTCTTCCTTGGTCTGTCTCTCACTGAGTGGAGTGCCAGCCAGGGAGGGGATGGCAAAGTGAGCACTGGCAGCACACCCTGCCCTTTCTCCGGTACTCACCAGGTCCTTCGCGACAGTCCCACACCTCATGCCGGTCCGCTGCGCGGAGGCATTCCGGAATGTGTACGATGCACGCTGCATGAGGTTGGAGGAAGGCCCAGCGGGTGATGGCAAGGCCGAGGGCGTTGGTGTTGCATCGCCCTGGGAGGGCCTCCCGTCCCTAAGAGGAATGGGTCGGGCCGCCCGTGGCAGGAGGGGGGGATTTGAGCGGAAAGAGGCCGGAGGAGCCCCCTTGGGGTGAAGTGCAGGGTTCTGGGCCGTAGCGCGTCACCGTTTCAAACTCTACTTGTCGACGCAAACGGGGGACCCTGCACGGATAACAACGCCCGGCCCTCTGCGGGGGAGAAGCACAATTTTCGGAGCCTGTCCCTGGCACAGCCCAGACTGTGGGTTTACTGCCACAGGCCAAACCGAATTAGCTCTTGTAAACTTGCCCAAGACACTAAAGGAGGGTTCCGAGGAAATAGTGCACCCAAAACAGCGCATCCCCGGAGTCGGAGAAACCTGGGAGGGGGGGGAGGGGGGCTGGACAGAGAGCGGGGGAAGAGCAGGAGTGGCGCGGAGAAGGAGAGGAGGAGAGAGGGTGGGCCCAGGGAGAGGAACAGGGAGCGAGAGGAGGGGCTGCCACAGAGAGAGGAGGGCAGAGGAGGAGGGAGGCCTGGGGACAGTGAGGGAGGGAGGGGGAGGGAGAGAGGGAGGGAGCGAGGACCGGCGGAGGCAGGGAGGGAGGCTGAATTCTGTACATTGCACAGCCTACAGTCTGAAAGGAAACATTCCTCCCTGGACGTCAAGAGGAGATCTGAAAACACCCGTGGACCTGCAGACAGATCCCACGAGGTCATGCGGGGTGAGATGGAGAGGCAAAGCCCCAAAGAGATGAAGTGACGGCTTCTCAGAGGTCTGCGGGAAACCCTCATGCCCACCGCGGACAGGCACGAGTCGGGAACGCCAGAGAGAGGTGGGAGGGAGTTAGTCACGCAGCAGTTGCACGAAGACCTAAGGTGACAGGGCTTTGCGCATTGGCCCACAATGCTCACTCTGCACATCCAAGGAGCCCGATGCGCTCCTAGCGGAAGGCACGCTCCAAAGACATGCCCAGGCCAGTGGACGAGCGAGGCAGAGACGCGTCTCTCGGCAGCCTACAGAGTTGGGACTGACCCATCACACACCGGGGAGCCTCGGGGAGAGGAAGAGCCAGCTTCCCCTTCGGATGCGCGGAGGCCAGAAGGCGGTGCGTGATACGTTCGACAGGTCCAGAGAAAACGTACCGTAACGTGCAGGCGACGTTCGGCACCAATGACCCAGAAAATGTTCACAAGACGTAAGGAGAAGGAGTGCGAGGAGGAGCCCGTGGGTCCGGAGGGGTGGGGCTGGGATGGAGGTGGGAGGCGGGGCTCTATGCTAAGGAGAGTCCGGCCTGCCGAAATGAAGCGGGTCCCTGAGTCCCTTAAGTCAAGCTGCTAGCCTGAAATAAGGCATCCCCGTAGAGTACATGCCAAACAAACACCAGAGCAGGATTTGACTATGGAAGTACTCTGGGTTGCCTATCTGGCCCCAAAGACAAATGCGTCCAAGGCAGGCAACCGTTTGCATTCCTCGGCTGAGCACGCACCCAGCTGTCTCTTGCATGCTGTATGATGCCCTTCCGTGGACTCATGACAGACAGCCGGGAGCAGGCCCCTCGCACCCACGCCCTCTCGCCTTCTCTCCCTCTCAACCTCCCAGCCCGTCTCCCTCCTGGGCCGGTCCCGCCCCACGCTGGGGACCCCGCGCACCTCCCCTCCCGCTCCCAAGTGCCCCCCCCCGCCCGCCACCAGCATCCTCGAAGCTCAAGCCCTCTCCCACCGGCAATGTTAAGGCGATACACCTTAAAGATCACTTTGTTCTGGAAGTACGGGTTGCTCCCAAAGGAAAACATCAACCTGAAAAGGTATTTGGGATGGCCCAGTACCTCCACCTGCCCCGCCGAAGAAAGAGGACGGGAAGGGGGAACGTGTCTTCTAGGTGCCCCGAGCTGTTTGCCTGGCTGCGGCACTGAACCACGTTGCCCGGCCCCCTCCTGCTCAAACCCCACGCCCACCGGGCCTCCCCCAGCCTCCGTCTCCGAGGACTGACCTCCAAATGGGTCACGGAGCTGAGCACGTGTCTGTCCTGGTCACCCGTCACGGCCGATATCTTGGGGTGTTTCAGGATCTGCCTTGGGTCTAGGAGCCTCGCCGGCACGTGCTACGGAAAGAGAGGCAGGAGCCACCCGGACCTTCCCGGCTGAGAGCAAGCGACCGAAGTTGCAAAAGTGCGGAAACGCCAAGCACTGCCGCCCTCCCAACCTGGTCAGCTCCTGCCCTTTCTTCCCACCTGCTCCACCCTGGGGAGTCCCTTGGCTTCCAGCACCTCTGAGGCTGCCTGCCCCCGACAGGGCAAGGCCGAGGGCCTGACTGCGCTCTGTTCCCACGTCCCCCTGGCCTGCGCGTGTGGCCTGCAGGCAGTCACTGCTTTGGACGGCTGGATGTGCTCCGTCCCACTGTCACGGCCGGGATTGCTTGTGTGTTTGCCTGAAGCCCCGTGACTTTGAGGGGCCTCCTGTGCCCAGGAGGGGGCCGCTCGGGTCACCTGGAGCACGGCTGCGCGCCCACGGCCCAAAGCGTGGTCCTGGCAGAGTCAGCGAGTGAGGGAGGGAAAGCGGTAGGTGGGGGCAGGGGGAAAGCAAAAGAGAGAGAGGGACAGAGAGACCCCACACCAGGAGGAAGGGACACAGAGGGAGGGCAGAGAGGACAGGGGGAGAGGGCGGGCGAGGACACAGAGGGGGAGAGACAGGCAGGGAGGAAAGGTGCGGGTAGGCGCCTGGGCCTGGGGCCCCGGCCTGGCTGTGTGGGGCCTGTGGAGACAGAGTTTGCAGCACCCCGGCAGCGCCGTGTCTGGGTTCCCGCGGTCTGCCGAAGCGAGGCGGCCCGCTGACTGGCTTGGCAACCCGAGAGCGGACGACATTGTGGGTCTGCCCTGATCTTTGCAAATTTGGAAAACCACGCAGGCTCTGAAGGACAGGGAACGGCGGAGGGCAGCCTCTCCGTGTGCCCCATGTACCCAGCAAACGTTTCCTTCCAATATCTGCTCTGAGCCAAGCGGGCTTTGTGCTACCCTACTTGTCGAAGCGTGTTGACCCGTGTTCCCTGAACCCCGCAAGGCTGTTGGGAGTGTGCTGCAGCCCCAAAGCTTCCGCCCGCAGCTTCTGCACAGACAGGCTCTGGACAGGTCGCAGCCCCAGCGTTCTCACCCCCGCCGCGCCCCGCCTTCCTCTGCTGTGCATTGTAGGGATCGTGGGCCCACTCCCACCCGGCAAGGGGGCGGAGAGCCCTTCCCCCCAGCGCTCATGGCCGTGGCCGTGGCTCTGCTGCTGCCCTCCTCGCGGTGATCCTCCACAGCAGCCAAGCCCCACCAGCCGGAGGAAAGATATGGCCTGGGATGCCCTGGATTTGACGGCCCTCCGGCGAGCCAGGTGAGAACTCCGCTTCTGATTCATCCTGCACTTGGGGCGCAAGTAGGGCCTGGTAGCTTGGGCGTCCACAGAGCTGAGCGCCAACTGAACAACCTCCAGCGCGGCCAGTGGGGCCCCCGGCTGGATCGGGACCCAGCCCTGGCCCTTCCTGCCGCAGCTCCTGCAGCTTCTCGTCCTGCTCTGCTTGTGCCACCTCCTCGTCTTCCGCCGCCACGACCTCCGCCAGCGCCATGATATCCTCCCCCACGACCACCAAATCCTCCCCCGCGCCGGCCTCGCCTCTGCGCTGCGGGGCCTCAGCCTCCCGCGCAGCCTCTGCCGCCATGCCCCCCGCACCTAGGGCCTGCGGCACCCCCGCCCCGCCCCAGGCGCCTGCCTCCCCACCGGGCCCCCTCCTCCTCACGACCCCCTCAGCGGACTAAGGTGGTCCAGGGTTCCGGGGCAGCCCCGGCTTCGCCGGACCCCGCCTGGCTCTCCATGGGGACGTGGACCCGAACCCCCGGCAAGCCACGGAGCGAAGGAGCTGGAGGGGCGAGCACGCGGCTCCCACAAGCGGCCGGCAGGTGGCGCTCTGGCGCCCACGGCTGGAGGCCGGTACCCAGCGGAGGCGGCGGGCCTGGGGGACGCATGCGCACAAAGCCTTGGGGCCCGGTGGCGTCTGGGTGGCGTCTGGGTGGCGGGGCGGGGGTGCGCCTGTGGCCTTGGCGGGATGGAAGCCCGGCCTCACGCCCAGGACGCTGACCGGCCCCGGGACCCCACCAGTGGCACGGCGGTGGGCGTGGCCGCACCCGGCCCGCCCCTCGCCCCCGCGGGAGCCGGTCCGCACGCGCGTCTCCTCAGGGGTGGCGTCCGTGCCCGGACCCTGGCCATCTTCTTCGCTGACACCTCCCAGGCCATTCCCGGCGGGTCCCTGCTATCACAAACCTCGTGTTCACCTTCTCGTCAGTTCCCCTGGGAACACGCTACTGGCACCGGGGAATTCAAACCCAGCGGCTCAATAGCGTGACCGCCCGCCGCCCGGAAACCTCACCCGGCCCCTTCTTAGTCACGCCGGGGCGAAGCCCTGAAGTCATCCGCTGCTGCGCCAACCACTGCCACATGGCTGTCCACATGGCTTTCCCCCCTTTCCCCGCCCGGTGCGGGAGGGAGTCCGGAGGCCGCCCAGCAGGATCCGGGATGCGGGGACCTCCCCGCCCCAACGACCCGCCTCTCCTACAAAGAGAGGAACCGCACACAGGTATTGGGCCTGAAATTTACAAGGAGCCACGGTCCGAGGCCACCTCCGTGCTTACACAACCCCTGGCACAGCCCCGGTGAGGTCCGCGATTGGGAGGCGGGGGCATGCTAATGGGCCGCCCACGTAGCCTAAAGGGTAATACCTCTGGGTGTGTTCTTTCGTTAAAGCCACTGCTAGGACTCGCTCCCACCATACTTTCCTCTGCCGGGCCCTTCATCTTTGCTTTCTCCCTCCTTGTCTGACTTCCGCGCTCCCTTTCCCTGTGTCTGCCTTCCCGCCTCACCATAACTGCCAGGGATGTCCGAGCTCCAGCCTAATGGTCCCCGGAGCCTGCTTTTGTCCGCCTTCCTGAGGAGCTGTGGCTGTCTCGGCTGCCCCAGCTCTGCTGCAAGTTCTTCCTTGGTCTGTCTCTCACTGAGTGGAGTGCCAGCCAGGGAGGGGATGGCAAAGTGAGCACTGGCAGCACACCCTGCCCTTTCTCCGGTACTCACCAGGTCCTTCGCGACAGTCCCACACCTCATGCCGGTCCGCTGCGCGGAGGCATTCCGGAATGTGTACGATGCACGCTGCATGAGGTTGGAGGAAGGCCCAGCGGGTGATGGCAAGGCCGAGGGCGTTGGTGTTGCATCGCCCTGGGAGGGCCTCCCGTCCCTAAGAGGAATGGGTCGGGCCGCCCGTGGCAGGAGGGGGGGATTTGAGCGGAAAGAGGCCGGAGGAGCCCCCTTGGGGTGAAGTGCAGGGTTCTGGGCCGTAGCGCGTCACCGTTTCAAACTCTACTTCTCGACGCAAACGGGGGACCCTGCACGGATAACAACGCCCGGCCCTCTGCGGGGGAGAAGCACAATTTTCGGAGCCTGTCCCTGGCACAGCCCAGACTGTGGGTTTACTGCCACAGGCCAAACCGAATTAGCTCTTGTAAACTTGCCCAAGACACTAAAGGAGGGTTCCGAGGAAATAGTGCACCCAAAACAGCGCATCCCCGGAGTCGGAGAAACCTGGGAGGGGGGGGAGGGGGGCTGGACAGAGAGCGGGGGAAGAGCAGGAGTGGCGCGGAGAAGGAGAGGAGGAGAGAGGGTGGGCCCAGGGAGAGGAACAGGGAGCGAGAGGAGGGGCTGCCACAGAGAGAGGAGGGCAGAGGAGGAGGGAGGCCTGGGGACAGTGAGGGAGGGAGGGGGAGGGAGAGAGGGAGGGAGCGAGGACCGGCGGAGGCAGGGAGGGAGGCTGAATTCTGTACATTGCACAGCCTACAGTCTGAAAGGAAACATTCCTCCCTGGACGTCAAGAGGAGATCTGAAAACACCCGTGGACCTGCAGACAGATCCCACGAGGTCATGCGGGGTGAGATGGAGAGGCAAAGCCCCAAAGAGATGAAGTGACGGCTTCTCAGAGGTCTGCGGGAAACCCTCATGCCCACCGCGGACAGGCACGAGTCGGGAACGCCAGAGAGAGGTGGGAGGGAGTTAGTCACGCAGCAGTTGCACGAAGACCTAAGGTGACAGGGCTTTGCGCATTGGCCCACAATGCTCACTCTGCACATCCAAGGAGCCCGATGCGCTCCTAGCGGAAGGCACGCTCCAAAGACATGCCCAGGCCAGTGGACGAGCGAGGCAGAGACGCGTCTCTCGGCAGCCTACAGAGTTGGGACTGACCCATCACACACCGGGGAGCCTCGGGGAGAGGAAGAGCCAGCTTCCCCTTCGGATGCGCGGAGGCCAGAAGGCGGTGCGTGATACGTTCGACAGGTCCAGAGAAAACGTACCGTAACGTGCAGGCGACGTTCGGCACCAATGACCCAGAAAATGTTCACAAGACGTAAGGAGAAGGAGTGCGAGGAGGAGCCCGTGGGTCCGGAGGGGTGGGGCTGGGATGGAGGTGGGAGGCGGGGCTCTATGCTAAGGAGAGTCCGGCCTGCCGAAATGAAGCGGGTCCCTGAGTCCCTTAAGTCAAGCTGCTAGCCTGAAATAAGGCATCCCCGTAGAGTACATGCCAAACAAACACCAGAGCAGGATTTGACTATGGAAGTACTCTGGGTTGCCTATCTGGCCCCAAAGACAAATGCGTCCAAGGCAGGCAACCGTTTGCATTCCTCGGCTGAGCACGCACCCAGCTGTCTCTTGCATGCTGTATGATGCCCTTCCGTGGACTCATGACAGACAGCCGGGAGCAGGCCCCTCGCACCCACGCCCTCTCGCCTTCTCTCCCTCTCAACCTCCCAGCCCGTCTCCCTCCTGGGCCGGTCCCGCCCCACGCTGGGGACCCCGCGCACCTCCCCTCCCGCTCCCAAGTGCCCCCCCCCGCCCGCCACCAGCATCCTCGAAGCTCAAGCCCTCTCCCACCGGCAATGTTAAGGCGATACACCTTAAAGATCACTTTGTTCTGGAAGTACGGGTTGCTCCCAAAGGAAAACATCAACCTGAAAAGGTATTTGGGATGGCCCAGTACCTCCACCTGCCCCGCCGAAGAAAGAGGACGGGAAGGGGGAACGTGTCTTCTAGGTGCCCCGAGCTGTTTGCCTGGCTGCGGCACTGAACCACGTTGCCCGGCCCCCTCCTGCTCAAACCCCACGCCCACCGGGCCTCCCCCAGCCTCCGTCTCCGAGGACTGACCTCCAAATGGGTCACGGAGCTGAGCACGTGTCTGTCCTGGTCACCCGTCACGGCCGATATCTTGGGGTGTTTCAGGATCTGCCTTGGGTCTAGGAGCCTCGCCGGCACGTGCTACGGAAAGAGAGGCAGGAGCCACCCGGACCTTCCCGGCTGAGAGCAAGCGACCGAAGTTGCAAAAGTGCGGAAACGCCAAGCACTGCCGCCCTCCCAACCTGGTCAGCTCCTGCCCTTTCTTCCCACCTGCTCCACCCTGGGGAGTCCCTTGGCTTCCAGCACCTCTGAGGCTGCCTGCCCCCGACAGGGCAAGGCCGAGGGCCTGACTGCGCTCTGTTCCCACGTCCCCCTGGCCTGCGCGTGTGGCCTGCAGGCAGTCACTGCTTTGGACGGCTGGATGTGCTCCGTCCCACTGTCACGGCCGGGATTGCTTGTGTGTTTGCCTGAAGCCCCGTGACTTTGAGGGGCCTCCTGTGCCCAGGAGGGGGCCGCTCGGGTCACCGGGAGCACGGCTGCGCGCCCACGGCCCAAAGCGTGGTCCTGGCAGAGTCAGCGAGTGAGGGAGGGAAAGCGGTAGGTGGGGGCAGGGGGAAAGCAAAAGAGAGAGAGGGACAGAGAGACCCCACACCAGGAGGAAGGGACACAGAGGGAGGGCAGAGAGGACAGGGGGAGAGGGCGGGCGAGGACACAGAGGGGGAGAGACAGGCAGGGAGGAAAGGTGCGGGTAGGCGCCTGGGCCTGGGGCCCCGGCCTGGCTGTGTGGGGCCTGTGGAGACAGAGTTTGCAGCACCCCGGCAGCGCCGGGTCTGGGTTCCCGCGGTCTGCCGAAGCGAGGCGGCCCGCTGACTGGCTTGGCAACCCGAGAGCGGACGACATTGTGGGTCTGCCCTGATCTTTGCAAATTTGGAAAACCACGCAGGCTCTGAAGGACAGGGAACGGCGGAGGGCAGCCTCTCCGTGTGCCCCATGTACCCAGCAAACGTTTCCTTCCAATATCTGCTCTGAGCCAAGCGGGCTTTGTGCTACCCTACTTGTCGAAGCGTGTTGACCCGTGTTCCCTGAACCCCGCAAGGCTGTTGGGAGTGTGCTGCAGCCCCAAAGCTTCCGCCCGCAGCTTCTGCACAGACAGGCTCTGGACAGGTCGCAGCCCCAGCGTTCTCACCCCCGCCGCGCCCCGCCTTCCTCTGCTGTGCATTGTAGGGATCGTGGGCCCACTCCCACCCGGCAAGGGGGCGGAGAGCCCTTCCCCCCAGCGCTCATGGCCGTGGCCGTGGCTCTGCTGCTGCCCTCCTCGCGGTGATCCTCCACAGCAGCCAAGCCCCACCAGCCGGAGGAAAGATATGGCCTGGGATGCCCTGGATTTGACGGCCCTCCGGCGAGCCAGGTGAGAACTCCGCTTCTGATTCATCCTGCACTTGGGGCGCAAGTAGGGCCTGGTAGCTTGGGCGTCCACAGAGCTGAGCGCCAACTGAACAACCTCCAGCGCGGCCAGTGGGGCCCCCGGCTGGATCGGGACCCAGCCCTGGCCCTTCCTGCCGCAGCTCCTGCAGCTTCTCGTCCTGCTCTGCTTGTGCCACCTCCTCGTCTTCCGCCGCCACGACCTCCGCCAGCGCCATGATATCCTCCCCCACGACCACCAAATCCTCCCCCGCGCCGGCCTCGCCTCTGCGCTGCGGGGCCTCAGCCTCCCGCGCAGCCTCTGCCGCCATGCCCCCCGCACCTAGGGCCTGCGGCACCCCCGCCCCGCCCCAGGCGCCTGCCTCCCCACCGGGCCCCCTCCTCCTCACGACCCCCTCAGCGGACTAAGGTGGTCCAGGGTTCCGGGGCAGCCCCGGCTTCGCCGGACCCCGCCTGGCTCTCCATGGGGACGTGGACCCGAACCCCCGGCAAGCCACGGAGCGAAGGAGCTGGAGGGGCGAGCACGCGGCTCCCACAAGCGGCCGGCAGGTGGCGCTCTGGCGCCCACGGCTGGAGGCCGGTACCCAGCGGAGGCGGCGGGCCTGGGGGACGCATGCGCACAAAGCCTTGGGGCCCGGTGGCGTCTGGGTGGCGTCTGGGTGGCGGGGCGGGGGTGCGCCTGTGGCCTTGGCGGGATGGAAGCCCGGCCTCACGCCCAGGACGCTGACCGGCCCCGGGACCCCACCAGTGGCACGGCGGTGGGCGTGGCCGCACCCGGCCCGCCCCTCGCCCCCGCGGGAGCCGGTCCGCACGCGCGTCTCCTCAGGGGTGGCGTCCGTGCCCGGACCCTGGCCATCTTCTTCGCTGACACCTCCCAGGCCATTCCCGGCGGGTCCCTGCTATCACAAACCTCGTGTTCACCTTCTCGTCAGTTCCCCTGGGAACACGCTACTGGCACCGGGGAATTCAAACCCAGCGGCTCAATAGCGTGACCGCCCGCCGCCCGGAAACCTCACCCGGCCCCTTCTTAGTCACGCCGGGGCGAAGCCCTGAAGTCATCCGCTGCTGCGCCAACCACTGCCACATGGCTGTCCACATGGCTTTCCCCCCTTTCCCCGCCCGGTGCGGGAGGGAGTCCGGAGGCCGCCCAGCAGGATCCGGGATGCGGGGACCTCCCCGCCCCAACGACCCGCCTCTCCTACAAAGAGAGGAACCGCACACAGGTATTGGGCCTGAAATTTACAAGGAGCCACGGTCCGAGGCCACCTCCGTGCTTACACAACCCCTGGCACAGCCCCGGTGAGGTCCGCGATTGGGAGGCGGGGGCATGCTAATGGGCCGCCCACGTAGCCTAAAGGGTAATACCTCTGGGTGTGTTCTTTCGTTAAAGCCACTGCTAGGACTCGCTCCCACCATACTTTCCTCTGCCGGGCCCTTCATCTTTGCTTTCTCCCTCCTTGTCTGACTTCCGCGCTCCCTTTCCCTGTGTCTGCCTTCCCGCCTCACCATAACTGCCAGGGATGTCCGAGCTCCAGCCTAATGGTCCCCGGAGCCTGCTTTTGTCCGCCTTCCTGAGGAGCTGTGGCTGTCTCGGCTGCCCCAGCTCTGCTGCAAGTTCTTCCTTGGTCTGTCTCTCACTGAGTGGAGTGCCAGCCAGGGAGGGGATGGCAAAGTGAGCACTGGCAGCACACCCTGCCCTTTCTCCGGTACTCACCAGGTCCTTCGCGACAGTCCCACACCTCATGCCGGTCCGCTGCGCGGAGGCATTCCGGAATGTGTACGATGCACGCTGCATGAGGTTGGAGGAAGGCCCAGCGGGTGATGGCAAGGCCGAGGGCGTTGGTGTTGCATCGCCCTGGGAGGGCCTCCCGTCCCTAAGAGGAATGGGTCGGGCCGCCCGTGGCAGGAGGGGGGGATTTGAGCGGAAAGAGGCCGGAGGAGCCCCCTTGGGGTGAAGTGCAGGGTTCTGGGCCGTAGCGCGTCACCGTTTCAAACTCTACTTCTCGACGCAAACGGGGGACCCTGCACGGATAACAACGCCCGGCCCTCTGCGGGGGAGAAGCACAATTTTCGGAGCCTGTCCCTGGCACAGCCCAGACTGTGGGTTTACTGCCACAGGCCAAACCGAATTAGCTCTTGTAAACTTGCCCAAGACACTAAAGGAGGGTTCCGAGGAAATAGTGCACCCAAAACAGCGCATCCCCGGAGTCGGAGAAACCTGGGAGGGGGGGGAGGGGGGCTGGACAGAGAGCGGGGGAAGAGCAGGAGTGGCGCGGAGAAGGAGAGGAGGAGAGAGGGTGGGCCCAGGGAGAGGAACAGGGAGCGAGAGGAGGGGCTGCCACAGAGAGAGGAGGGCAGAGGAGGAGGGAGGCCTGGGGACAGTGAGGGAGGGAGGGGGAGGGAGAGAGGGAGGGAGCGAGGACCGGCGGAGGCAGGGAGGGAGGCTGAATTCTGTACATTGCACAGCCTACAGTCTGAAAGGAAACATTCCTCCCTGGACGTCAAGAGGAGATCTGAAAACACCCGTGGACCTGCAGACAGATCCCACGAGGTCATGCGGGGTGAGATGGAGAGGCAAAGCCCCAAAGAGATGAAGTGACGGCTTCTCAGAGGTCTGCGGGAAACCCTCATGCCCACCGCGGACAGGCACGAGTCGGGAACGCCAGAGAGAGGTGGGAGGGAGTTAGTCACGCAGCAGTTGCACGAAGACCTAAGGTGACAGGGCTTTGCGCATTGGCCCACAATGCTCACTCTGCACATCCAAGGAGCCCGATGCGCTCCTAGCGGAAGGCACGCTCCAAAGACATGCCCAGGCCAGTGGACGAGCGAGGCAGAGACGCGTCTCTCGGCAGCCTACAGAGTTGGGACTGACCCATCACACACCGGGGAGCCTCGGGGAGAGGAAGAGCCAGCTTCCCCTTCGGATGCGCGGAGGCCAGAAGGCGGTGCGTGATACGTTCGACAGGTCCAGAGAAAACGTACCGTAACGTGCAGGCGACGTTCGGCACCAATGACCCAGAAAATGTTCACAAGACGTAAGGAGAAGGAGTGCGAGGAGGAGCCCGTGGGTCCGGAGGGGTGGGGCTGGGATGGAGGTGGGAGGCGGGGCTCTATGCTAAGGAGAGTCCGGCCTGCCGAAATGAAGCGGGTCCCTGAGTCCCTTAAGTCAAGCTGCTAGCCTGAAATAAGGCATCCCCGTAGAGTACATGCCAAACAAACACCAGAGCAGGATTTGACTATGGAAGTACTCTGGGTTGCCTATCTGGCCCCAAAGACAAATGCGTCCAAGGCAGGCAACCGTTTGCATTCCTCGGCTGAGCACGCACCCAGCTGTCTCTTGCATGCTGTATGATGCCCTTCCGTGGACTCATGACAGACAGCCGGGAGCAGGCCCCTCGCACCCACGCCCTCTCGCCTTCTCTCCCTCTCAACCTCCCAGCCCGTCTCCCTCCTGGGCCGGTCCCGCCCCACGCTGGGGACCCCGCGCACCTCCCCTCCCGCTCCCAAGTGCCCCCCCCCGCCCGCCAACAGCATCCTCGAAGCTCAAGCCCTCTCCCACCGGCAATGTTAAGGCGATACACCTTAAAGATCACTTTGTTCTGGAAGTACGGGTTGCTCCCAAAGGAAAACATCAACCTGAAAAGGTATTTGGGATGGCCCAGTACCTCCACCTGCCCCGCCGAAGAAAGAGGACGGGAAGGGGGAACGTGTCTTCTAGGTGCCCCGAGCTGTTTGCCTGGCTGCGGCACTGAACCACGTTGCCCGGCCCCCTCCTGCTCAAACCCCACGCCCACCGGGCCTCCCCCAGCCTCCGTCTCCGAGGACTGACCTCCAAATGGGTCACGGAGCTGAGCACGTGTCTGTCCTGGTCACCCGTCACGGCCGATATCTTGGGGTGTTTCAGGATCTGCCTTGGGTCTAGGAGCCTCGCCGGCACGTGCTACGGAAAGAGAGGCAGGAGCCACCCGGACCTTCCCGGCTGAGAGCAAGCGACCGAAGTTGCAAAAGTGCGGAAACGCCAAGCACTGCCGCCCTCCCAACCTGGTCAGCTCCTGCCCTTTCTTCCCACCTGCTCCACCCTGGGGAGTCCCTTGGCTTCCAGCACCTCTGAGGCTGCCTGCCCCCGACAGGGCAAGGCCGAGGGCCTGACTGCGCTCTGTTCCCACGTCCCCCTGGCCTGCGCGTGTGGCCTGCAGGCAGTCACTGCTTTGGACGGCTGGATGTGCTCCGTCCCACTGTCACGGCCGGGATTGCTTGTGTGTTTGCCTGAAGCCCCGTGACTTTGAGGGGCCTCCTGTGCCCAGGAGGGGGCCGCTCGGGTCACCGGGAGCACGGCTGCGCGCCCACGGCCCAAAGCGTGGTCCTGGCAGAGTCAGCGAGTGAGGGAGGGAAAGCGGTAGGTGGGGGCAGGGGGAAAGCAAAAGAGAGAGAGGGACAGAGAGACCCCACACCAGGAGGAAGGGACACAGAGGGAGGGCAGAGAGGACAGGGGGAGAGGGCGGGCGAGGACACAGAGGGGGAGAGACAGGCAGGGAGGAAAGGTGCGGGTAGGCGCCTGGGCCTGGGGCCCCGGCCTGGCTGTGTGGGGCCTGTGGAGACAGAGTTTGCAGCACCCCGGCAGCGCCGGGTCTGGGTTCCCGCGGTCTGCCGAAGCGAGGCGGCCCGCTGACTGGCTTGGCAACCCGAGAGCGGACGACATTGTGGGTCTGCCCTGATCTTTGCAAATTTGGAAAACCACGCAGGCTCTGAAGGACAGGGAACGGCGGAGGGCAGCCTCTCCGTGTGCCCCATGTACCCAGCAAACGTTTCCTTCCAATATCTGCTCTGAGCCAAGCGGGCTTTGTGCTACCCTACTTGTCGAAGCGTGTTGACCCGTGTTCCCTGAACCCCGCAAGGCTGTTGGGAGTGTGCTGCAGCCCCAAAGCTTCCGCCCGCAGCTTCTGCACAGACAGGCTCTGGACAGGTCGCAGCCCCAGCGTTCTCACCCCCGCCGCGCCCCGCCTTCCTCTGCTGTGCATTGTAGGGATCGTGGGCCCACTCCCACCCGGCAAGGGGGCGGAGAGCCCTTCCCCCCAGCGCTCATGGCCGTGGCCGTGGCTCTGCTGCTGCCCTCCTCGCGGTGATCCTCCACAGCAGCCAAGCCCCACCAGCCGGAGGAAAGATATGGCCTGGGATGCCCTGGATTTGACGGCCCTCCGGCGAGCCAGGTGAGAACTCCGCTTCTGATTCATCCTGCACTTGGGGCGCAAGTAGGGCCTGGTAGCTTGGGCGTCCACAGAGCTGAGCGCCAACTGAACAACCTCCAGCGCGGCCAGTGGGGCCCCCGGCTGGATCGGGACCCAGCCCTGGCCCTTCCTGCCGCAGCTCCTGCAGCTTCTCGTCCTGCTCTGCTTGTGCCACCTCCTCGTCTTCCGCCGCCACGACCTCCGCCAGCGCCATGATATCCTCCCCCACGACCACCAAATCCTCCCCCGCGCCGGCCTCGCCTCTGCGCTGCGGGGCCTCAGCCTCCCGCGCAGCCTCTGCCGCCATGCCCCCCGCACCTAGGGCCTGCGGCACCCCCGCCCCGCCCCAGGCGCCTGCCTCCCCACCGGGCCCCCTCCTCCTCACGACCCCCTCAGCGGACTAAGGTGGTCCAGGGTTCCGGGGCAGCCCCGGCTTCGCCGGACCCCGCCTGGCTCTCCATGGGGACGTGGACCCGAACCCCCGGCAAGCCACGGAGCGAAGGAGCTGGAGGGGCGAGCACGCGGCTCCCACAAGCGGCCGGCAGGTGGCGCTCTGGCGCCCACGGCTGGAGGCCGGTACCCAGCGGAGGCGGCGGGCCTGGGGGACGCATGCGCACAAAGCCTTGGGGCCCGGTGGCGTCTGGGTGGCGTCTGGGTGGCGGGGCGGGGGTGCGCCTGTGGCCTTGGCGGGATGGAAGCCCGGCCTCACGCCCAGGACGCTGACCGGCCCCGGGACCCCACCAGTGGCACGGCGGTGGGCGTGGCCGCACCCGGCCCGCCCCTCGCCCCCGCGGGAGCCGGTCCGCACGCGCGTCTCCTCAGGGGTGGCGTCCGTGCCCGGACCCTGGCCATCTTCTTCGCTGACACCTCCCAGGCCATTCCCGGCGGGTCCCTGCTATCACAAACCTCGTGTTCACCTTCTCGTCAGTTCCCCTGGGAACACGCTACTGGCACCGGGGAATTCAAACCCAGCGGCTCAATAGCGTGACCGCCCGCCGCCCGGAAACCTCACCCGGCCCCTTCTTAGTCACGCCGGGGCGAAGCCCTGAAGTCATCCGCTGCTGCGCCAACCACTGCCACATGGCTGTCCACATGGCTTTCCCCCCTTTCCCCGCCCGGTGCGGGAGGGAGTCCGGAGGCCGCCCAGCAGGATCCGGGATGCGGGGACCTCCCCGCCCCAACGACCCGCCTCTCCTACAAAGAGAGGAACCGCACACAGGTATTGGGCCTGAAATTTACAAGGAGCCACGGTCCGAGGCCACCTCCGTGCTTACACAACCACTGGCACAGCCCCGGTGAGGTCCGCGATTGGGACTCGGGGGCATGCTAATGGGCCGCCCACGTAGCCTAAAGGGTAATAACTCTGGGTGTGTTCTTTCGTTAAAGCCACTGCTAGGACTCGCTCCCACCATACTTTCCTCTGCCGGGCCCTTCATCTTTGCTTTCTCCCTCCTTGTCTGACTTCCGCGCTCCCTTTCCCTGTGTCTGCCTTCCCGCCTCACCATAACTGCCAGGGATGTCCGAGCTCCAGCCTAATGGTCCCCGGAGCCTGCTTTTGTCCGCCTTCCTGAGGAGCTGTGGCTGTCTCGGCTGCCCCAGCTCTGCTGCAAGTTCTTCCTTGGTCTGTCTCTCACTGAGTGGAGTGCCAGCCAGGGAGGGGATGGCAAAGTGAGCACTGGCAGCACACCCTGCCCTTTCTCCGGTACTCACCAGGTCCTTCGCGACAGTCCCACACCTCATGCCGGTCCGCTGCGCGGAGGCATTCCGGAATGTGTACGATGCACGCTGCATGAGGTTGGAGGAAGGCCCAGCGGGTGATGGCAAGGCCGAGGGCGTTGGTGTTGCATCGCCCTGGGAGGGCCTCCCGTCCCTAAGAGGAATGGGTCGGGCCGCCCGTGGCACGAGGGGGGGATTTGACCGGAAAGAGGCCCGAGGAGCCCCCTTGGGGTGAAGTGCAGGGTTCTGGGCCGTAGCGCATCACCGTTTCAAACTCTACTTGTCGACGCAAACGGGGGACCCTGCACGGATAACAACGCCCGGCCGTCTGCGGGGGAGAAGCACAATTTTCGGAGCCTGTCCCTGGCACAGCCCAGACTGTGGGTTTACTGCCACAGGCCAAACCGAATTAGCTCTTGTAAACTTGCCCAAGACACTAAAGGAGGGTTCCGAAGGAAATAGTGCACCCAAAACAGCGCATCCCCGGAGTCGGAGAAACCTGGGAGGGGGGGGGAGGGGGGCTAGACAGAGAGCGTGGGAAGAGCAGGAGTGGCGCAGAGAAGGAGAGGAGGAGAGAGGGTGGGCCCAGGGAGAGGAACAGGGAGCGAGAGGAGGGGCTGCCACAGAGAGAGGAGGGCAGAGGAGGAGGGAGGCCTGGGGACAGTGAGGGAGGGAGGGGGAGGGAGAGAGGGAGGGAGCGAGGACCGGCGGAGGCAGGGAGGGAGGCTGAATTCTGTACATTGCACAGCCTACAGTCTGAAAGGAAACATTCCTCCCTGGACGTCAAGAGGAGATCTGAAAACACCCGTGGACCTGCAGACAGATCCCACGAGGTCATGCGGGGTGAGATGGAGAGGCAAAGCCCCAAAGAGATGAAGTGACGGCTTCTCAGAGGTCTGCGGGAAACCCTCATGCCCACCGCGGACAGGCACGAGTCGGGAACGCCAGAGAGAGGTGGGAGGGAGTTAGTCACGCAGCAGTTGCACGAAGACCTAAGGTGACAGGGCTTTGCGCATTGGCCCACAATGCTCACTCTGCACATCCAAGGAGCCCGATGCGCTCCTAGCGGAAGGCACGCTCCAAAGACATGCCCAGGCCAGTGGACGAGCGAGGCAGAGACGCGTCTCTCGGCAGCCTACAGAGTTGGGACTGACCCATCACACACCGGGGAGCCTCGGGGAGAGGAAGAGCCAGCTTCCCCTTCGGATGCGCGGAGGCCAGAAGGCGGTGCGTGATACGTTCGACAGGTCCAGAGAAAACGTACCGTAACGTGCAGGCGACGTTCGGCACCAATGACCCAGAAAATGTTCACAAGACGTAAGGAGAAGGAGTGCGAGGAGGAGCCCGTGGGTCCGGAGGGGTGGGGCTGGGATGGAGGTGGGAGGCGGGGCTCTATGCTAAGGAGAGTCCGGCCTGCCGAAATGAAGCGGGTCCCTGAGTCCCTTAAGTCAAGCTGCTAGCCTGAAATAAGGCATCCCCGTAGAGTACATGCCAAACAAACACCAGAGCAGGATTTGACTATGGAAGTACTCTGGGTTGCCTATCTGGCCCCAAAGACAAATGCGTCCAAGGCAGGCAACCGTTTGCATTCCTCGGCTGAGCACGCACCCAGCTGTCTCTTGCATGCTGTATGATGCCCTTCCGTGGACTCATGACAGACAGCCGGGAGCAGGCCCCTCGCACCCACGCCCTCTCGCCTTCTCTCCCTCTCAACCTCCCAGCCCGTCTCCCTCCTGGGCCGGTCCCGCCCCACGCTGGGGACCCCGCGCACCTCCCCTCCCGCTCCCAAGTGCCCCCCCCCGCCCGCCACCAGCATCCTCGAAGCTCAAGCCCTCTCCCACCGGCAATGTTAAGGCGATACACCTTAAAGATCACTTTGTTCTGGAAGTACGGGTTGCTCCCAAAGGAAAACATCAACCTGAAAAGGTATTTGGGATGGCCCAGTACCTCCACCTGCCCCGCCGAAGAAAGAGGACGGGAAGGGGGAACGTGTCTTCTAGGTGCCCCGAGCTGTTTGCCTGGCTGCGGCACTGAACCACGTTGCCCGGCCCCCTCCTGCTCAAACCCCACGCCCACCGGGCCTCCCCCAGCCTCCGTCTCCGAGGACTGACCTCCAAATGGGTCACGGAGCTGAGCACGTGTCTGTCCTGGTCACCCGTCACGGCCGATATCTTGGGGTGTTTCAGGATCTGCCTTGGGTCTAGGAGCCTCGCCGGCACGTGCTACGGAAAGAGAGGCAGGAGCCACCCGGACCTTCCCGGCTGAGAGCAAGCGACCGAAGTTGCAAAAGTGCGGAAACGCCAAGCACTGCCGCCCTCCCAACCTGGTCAGCTCCTGCCCTTTCTTCCCACCTGCTCCACCCTGGGGAGTCCCTTGGCTTCCAGCACCTCTGAGGCTGCCTGCCCCCGACAGGGCAAGGCCGAGGGCCTGACTGCGCTCTGTTCCCACGTCCCCCTGGCCTGCGCGTGTGGCCTGCAGGCAGTCACTGCTTTGGACGGCTGGATGTGCTCCGTCCCACTGTCACGGCCGGGATTGCTTGTGTGTTTGCCTGAAGCCCCGTGACTTTGAGGGGCCTCCTGTGCCCAGGAGGGGGCCGCTCGGGTCACCGGGAGCACGGCTGCGCGCCCACGGCCCAAAGCGTGGTCCTGGCAGAGTCAGCGAGTGAGGGAGGGAAAGCGGTAGGTGGGGGCAGGGGGAAAGCAAAAGAGAGAGAGGGACAGAGAGACCCCACACCAGGAGGAAGGGACACAGAGGGAGGGCAGAGAGGACAGGGGGAGAGGGCGGGCGAGGACACAGAGGGGGAGAGACAGGCAGGGAGGAAAGGTGCGGGTAGGCGCCTGGGCCTGGGGCCCCGGCCTGGCTGTGTGGGGCCTGTGGAGACAGAGTTTGCAGCACCCCGGCAGCGCCGGGTCTGGGTTCCCGCGGTCTGCCGAAGCGAGGCGGCCCGCTGACTGGCTTGGCAACCCGAGAGCGGACGACATTGTGGGTCTGCCCTGATCTTTGCAAATTTGGAAAACCACGCAGGCTCTGAAGGACAGGGAACGGCGGAGGGCAGCCTCTCCGTGTGCCCCATGTACCCAGCAAACGTTTCCTTCCAATATCTGCTCTGAGCCAAGCGGGCTTTGTGCTACCCTACTTGTCGAAGCGTGTTGACCCGTGTTCCCTGAACCCCGCAAGGCTGTTGGGAGTGTGCTGCAGCCCCAAAGCTTCCGCCCGCAGCTTCTGCACAGACAGGCTCTGGACAGGTCGCAGCCCCAGCGTTCTCACCCCCGCCGCGCCCCGCCTTCTTCTGCTGTGCATTGTAGGGATCGTGGGCCCACTCCCACCCGGCAAGGGGGCGGAGAGCCCTTCTCCCCAGCGCTCATGGCCGTGGCCGTGGCTCTGCTGCTGCCCTCCTCGCGGTGATCCTCCACAGCAGCCAAGCCCCACCAGCCGGAGGAAAGATATGGCCTGGGATGCCCTGGATATGACGGCCCTCCGGCGAGCCAGGTGAGAAGTCCGCTTCTGATTCATCCTGCACTTGGGGCGCAAGTAGGGCCTGGTAGCTTGGGCGTCCACAGAGCTGAGCGCCAACTGAACAACCTCCAGCGCGGCCAGTGGGGCCCCCGGCTGGATCGGGACCCAGCCCTGGCCCTTCCTGCCGCAGCTCCTGCAGCTTCTCGTCCTGCTCTGCTTGTGCCACCTCCTCGTCTTCCGCCGCCACGACCTCCGCCAGCGCCATGATATCCTCCCCCACGACCACCAAATCCTCCCCCGCGCCGGCCTCGCCTCTGCGCTGCGGGGCCTCAGCCTCCCGCGCAGCCTCTGCCGCCATGCCCCCCGCACCTAGGGCCTGCGGCACCCCCGCCCCGCCCCAGGCGCCTGCCTCCCCACCGGGCCCCCTCCTCCTCACGACCCCCTCAGCGGACTAAGGTGGTCCAGGTTTCCGGGGCAGCCCCGGCTTCGCCGGACCCCGCCTGGC
The DNA here is from genome assembly GCF_037043125.1 of Eumetopias jubatus. NCBI lineage: Eukaryota > Metazoa > Chordata > Mammalia > Carnivora > Otariidae > Eumetopias > Eumetopias jubatus. The sequence continues at coordinate 698,645 of NW_028274889.1, forward strand.
TCTCCATGGGGCCGTGGACCCGAACCCCCGGCAAGCCACGGAGCGAAGGAGCTGGAGGGGCGAGCACGCGGCTCCCACAAGCGGCCGGCAGGTGGCGCTCTGGCGCCCACGGCTGGAGGCCGGTACCCAGCGGAGGCGGCGGGCCTGGGGGACGCATGCGCACAAAGCCTTGGGGCCCGGTGGCGTCTGGGTGGCGTCTGGGTGGCGGGGCGGGGGTGCGCCTGTGGCCTTGGCGGGATGGAAGCCCGGCCTCACGCCCAGGACGCTGACCGGCCCCGGGACCCCACCAGTGGCACGGCGGTGGGCGTGGCCGCACCCGGCCCGCCCCTCGCCCCCGCGGGAGCCGGTCCGCACGCGCGTCTCCTCAGGGGTGGCGTCCGTGCCCGGACCCTGGCCATCTTCTTCGCTGACACCTCCCAGGCCATTCCCGGCGGGTCCCTGCTATCACAAACCTCGTGTTCACCTTCTCGTCAGTTCCCCTGGGAACACGCTACTGGCACCGGGGAATTCAAACCCAGCGGCTCAATAGCGTGACCGCCCGCCGCCCGGAAACCTCACCCGGCCCCTTCTTAGTCACGCCGGGGCGAAGCCCTGAAGTCATCCGCTGCTGCGCCAACCACTGCCACATGGCTGTCCACATGGCTTTCCCCCCTTTCCCCGCCCGGTGCGGGAGGGAGTCCGGAGGCCGCCCAGCAGGATCCGGGATGCGGGGACCTCCCCGCCCCAACGACCCGCCTCTCCTACAAAGAGAGGAACCGCACACAGGTATTGGGCCTGAAATTTACAAGGAGCCACGGTCCGAGGCCACCTCCGTGCTTACACAACCCCTGGCACAGCCCCGGTGAGGTCCGCGATTGGGAGGCGGGGGCATGCTAATGGGCCGCCCACGTAGCCTAAAGGGTAATACCTCTGGGTGTGTTCTTTCGTTAAAGCCACTGCTAGGACTCGCTCCCACCATACTTTCCTCTGCCGGGCCCTTCATCTTTGCTTTCTCCCTCCTTGTCTGACTTCCGCGCTCCCTTTCCCTGTGTCTGCCTTCCCGCCTCACCATAACTGCCAGGGATGTCCGAGCTCCAGCCTAATGGTCCCCGGAGCCTGCTTTTGTCCGCCTTCCTGAGGAGCTGTGGCTGTCTCGGCTGCCCCAGCTCTGCTGCAAGTTCTTCCTTGGTCTGTCTCTCACTGAGTGGAGTGCCAGCCAGGGAGGGGATGGCAAAGTGAGCACTGGCAGCACACCCTGCCCTTTCTCCGGTACTCACCAGGTCCTTCGCGACAGTCCCACACCTCATGCCGGTCCGCTGCGCGGAGGCATTCCGGAATGTGTACGATGCACGCTGCATGAGGTTGGAGGAAGGCCCAGCGGGTGATGGCAAGGCCGAGGGCGTTGGTGTTGCATCGCCCTGGGAGGGCCTCCCGTCCCTAAGAGGAATGGGTCGGGCCGCCCGTGGCACGAGGGGGGGATTTGACCGGAAAGAGGCCCGAGGAGCCCCCTTGGGGTGAAGTGCAGGGTTCTGGGCCGTAGCGCATCACCGTTTCAAACTCTACTTGTCGACGCAAACGGGGGACCCTGCACGGATAACAACGCCCGGCCGTCTGCGGGGGAGAAGCACAATTTTCGGAGCCTGTCCCTGGCACAGCCCAGACTGTGGGTTTACTGCCACAGGCCAAACCGAATTAGCTCTTGTAAACTTGCCCAAGACACTAAAGGAGGGTTCCGAAGGAAATAGTGCACCCAAAACAGCGCATCCCCGGAGTCGGAGAAACCTGGGAGGGGGGGGGAGGGGGGCTAGACAGAGAGCGTGGGAAGAGCAGGAGTGGCGCAGAGAAGGAGAGGAGGAGAGAGGGTGGGCCCAGGGAGAGGAACAGGGAGCGAGAGGAGGGGCTGCCACAGAGAGAGGAGGGCAGAGGAGGAGGGAGGCCTGGGGACAGTGAGGGAGGGAGGGGGAGGGAGAGAGGGAGGGAGCGAGGACCGGCGGAGGCAGGGAGGGAGGCTGAATTCTGTACATTGCACAGCCTACAGTCTGAAAGGAAACATTCCTCCCTGGACGTCAAGAGGAGATCTGAAAACACCCGTGGACCTGCAGACAGATCCCACGAGGTCATGCGGGGTGAGATGGAGAGGCAAAGCCCCAAAGAGATGAAGTGACGGCTTCTCAGAGGTCTGCGGGAAACCCTCATGCCCACCGCGGACAGGCACGAGTCGGGAACGCCAGAGAGAGGTGGGAGGGAGTTAGTCACGCAGCAGTTGCACGAAGACCTAAGGTGACAGGGCTTTGCGCATTGGCCCACAATGCTCACTCTGCACATCCAAGGAGCCCGATGCGCTCCTAGCGGAAGGCACGCTCCAAAGACATGCCCAGGCCAGTGGACGAGCGAGGCAGAGACGCGTCTCTCGGCAGCCTACAGAGTTGGGACTGACCCATCACACACCGGGGAGCCTCGGGGAGAGGAAGAGCCAGCTTCCCCTTCGGATGCGCGGAGGCCAGAAGGCGGTGCGTGATACGTTCGACAGGTCCAGAGAAAACGTACCGTAACGTGCAGGCGACGTTCGGCACCAATGACCCAGAAAATGTTCACAAGACGTAAGGAGAAGGAGTGCGAGGAGGAGCCCGTGGGTCCGGAGGGGTGGGGCTGGGATGGAGGTGGGAGGCGGGGCTCTATGCTAAGGAGAGTCCGGCCTGCCGAAATGAAGCGGGTCCCTGAGTCCCTTAAGTCAAGCTGCTAGCCTGAAATAAGGCATCCCCGTAGAGTACATGCCAAACAAACACCAGAGCAGGATTTGACTATGGAAGTACTCTGGGTTGCCTATCTGGCCCCAAAGACAAATGCGTCCAAGGCAGGCAACCGTTTGCATTCCTCGGCTGAGCACGCACCCAGCTGTCTCTTGCATGCTGTATGATGCCCTTCCGTGGACTCATGACAGACAGCCGGGAGCAGGCCCCTCGCACCCACGCCCTCTCGCCTTCTCTCCCTCTCAACCTCCCAGCCCGTCTCCCTCCTGGGCCGGTCCCGCCCCACGCTGGGGACCCCGCGCACCTCCCCTCCCGCTCCCAAGTGCCCCCCCCCGCCCGCCACCAGCATCCTCGAAGCTCAAGCCCTCTCCCACCGGCAATGTTAAGGCGATACACCTTAAAGATCACTTTGTTCTGGAAGTACGGGTTGCTCCCAAAGGAAAACATCAACCTGAAAAGGTATTTGGGATGGCCCAGTACCTCCACCTGCCCCGCCGAAGAAAGAGGACGGGAAGGGGGAACGTGTCTTCTAGGTGCCCCGAGCTGTTTGCCTGGCTGCGGCACTGAACCACGTTGCCCGGCCCCCTCCTGCTCAAACCCCACGCCCACCGGGCCTCCCCCAGCCTCCGTCTCCGAGGACTGACCTCCAAATGGGTCACGGAGCTGAGCACGTGTCTGTCCTGGTCACCCGTCACGGCCGATATCTTGGGGTGTTTCAGGATCTGCCTTGGGTCTAGGAGCCTCGCCGGCACGTGCTACGGAAAGAGAGGCAGGAGCCACCCGGACCTTCCCGGCTGAGAGCAAGCGACCGAAGTTGCAAAAGTGCGGAAACGCCAAGCACTGCCGCCCTCCCAACCTGGTCAGCTCCTGCCCTTTCTTCCCACCTGCTCCACCCTGGGGAGTCCCTTGGCTTCCAGCACCTCTGAGGCTGCCTGCCCCCGACAGGGCAAGGCCGAGGGCCTGACTGCGCTCTGTTCCCACGTCCCCCTGGCCTGCGCGTGTGGCCTGCAGGCAGTCACTGCTTTGGACGGCTGGATGTGCTCCGTCCCACTGTCACGGCCGGGATTGCTTGTGTGTTTGCCTGAAGCCCCGTGACTTTGAGGGGCCTCCTGTGCCCAGGAGGGGGCCGCTCGGGTCACCGGGAGCACGGCTGCGCGCCCACGGCCCAAAGCGTGGTCCTGGCAGAGTCAGCGAGTGAGGGAGGGAAAGCGGTAGGTGGGGGCAGGGGGAAAGCAAAAGAGAGAGAGGGACAGAGAGACCCCACACCAGGAGGAAGGGACACAGAGGGAGGGCAGAGAGGACAGGGGGAGAGGGCGGGCGAGGACACAGAGGGGGAGAGACAGGCAGGGAGGAAAGGTGCGGGTAGGCGCCTGGGCCTGGGGCCCCGGCCTGGCTGTGTGGGGCCTGTGGAGACAGAGTTTGCAGCACCCCGGCAGCGCCGGGTCTGGGTTCCCGCGGTCTGCCGAAGCGAGGCGGCCCGCTGACTGGCTTGGCAACCCGAGAGCGGACGACATTGTGGGTCTGCCCTGATCTTTGCAAATTTGGAAAACCACGCAGGCTCTGAAGGACAGGGAACGGCGGAGGGCAGCCTCTCCGTGTGCCCCATGTACCCAGCAAACGTTTCCTTCCAATATCTGCTCTGAGCCAAGCGGGCTTTGTGCTACCCTACTTGTCGAAGCGTGTTGACCCGTGTTCCCTGAACCCCGCAAGGCTGTTGGGAGTGTGCTGCAGCCCCAAAGCTTCCGCCCGCAGCTTCTGCACAGACAGGCTCTGGACAGGTCGCAGCCCCAGCGTTCTCACCCCCGCCGCGCCCCGCCTTCTTCTGCTGTGCATTGTAGGGATCGTGGGCCCACTCCCACCCGGCAAGGGGGCGGAGAGCCCTTCTCCCCAGCGCTCATGGCCGTGGCCGTGGCTCTGCTGCTGCCCTCCTCGCGGTGATCCTCCACAGCAGCCAAGCCCCACCAGCCGGAGGAAAGATATGGCCTGGGATGCCCTGGATATGACGGCCCTCCGGCGAGCCAGGTGAGAAGTCCGCTTCTGATTCATCCTGCACTTGGGGCGCAAGTAGGGCCTGGTAGCTTGGGCGTCCACAGAGCTGAGCGCCAACTGAACAACCTCCAGCGCGGCCAGTGGGGCCCCCGGCTGGATCGGGACCCAGCCCTGGCCCTTCCTGCCGCAGCTCCTGCAGCTTCTCGTCCTGCTCTGCTTGTGCCACCTCCTCGTCTTCCGCCGCCACGACCTCCGCCAGCGCCATGATATCCTCCCCCACGACCACCAAATCCTCCCCCGCGCCGGCCTCGCCTCTGCGCTGCGGGGCCTCAGCCTCCCGCGCAGCCTCTGCCGCCATGCCCCCCGCACCTAGGGCCTGCGGCACCCCCGCCCCGCCCCAGGCGCCTGCCTCCCCACCGGGCCCCCTCCTCCTCACGACCCCCTCAGCGGACTAAGGTGGTCCAGGTTTCCGGGGCAGCCCCGGCTTCGCCGGACCCCGCCTGGCTCTCCATGGGGCCGTGGACCCGAACCCCCGGCAAGCCACGGAGCGAAGGAGCTGGAGGGGCGAGCACGCGGCTCCCACAAGCGGCCGGCAGGTGGCGCTCTGGCGCCCACGGCTGGAGGCCGGTACCCAGCGGAGGCGGCGGGCCTGGGGGACGCATGCGCACAAAGCCTTGGGGCCCGGTGGCGTCTGGGTGGCGTCTGGGTGGCGGGGCGGGGGTGCGCCTGTGGCCTTGGCGGGATGGAAGCCCGGCCTCACGCCCAGGACGCTGACCGGCCCCGGGACCCCACCAGTGGCACGGCGGTGGGCGTGGCCGCACCCGGCCCGCCCCTCGCCCCCGCGGGAGCCGGTCCGCACGCGCGTCTCCTCAGGGGTGGCGTCCGTGCCCGGACCCTGGCCATCTTCTTCGCTGACACCTCCCAGGCCATTCCCGGCGGGTCCCTGCTATCACAAACCTCGTGTTCACCTTCTCGTCAGTTCCCCTGGGAACACGCTACTGGCACCGGGGAATTCAAACCCAGCGGCTCAATAGCGTGACCGCCCGCCGCCCGGAAACCTCACCCGGCCCCTTCTTAGTCACGCCGGGGCGAAGCCCTGAAGTCATCCGCTGCTGCGCCAACCACTGCCACATGGCTGTCCACATGGCTTTCCCCCCTTTCCCCGCCCGGTGCGGGAGGGAGTCCGGAGGCCGCCCAGCAGGATCCGGGATGCGGGGACCTCCCCGCCCCAACGACCCGCCTCTCCTACAAAGAGAGGAACCGCACACAGGTATTGGGCCTGAAATTTACAAGGAGCCACGGTCCGAGGCCACCTCCGTGCTTACACAACCCCTGGCACAGCCCCGGTGAGGTCCGCGATTGGGAGGCGGGGGCATGCTAATGGGCCGCCCACGTAGCCTAAAGGGTAATACCTCTGGGTGTGTTCTTTCGTTAAAGCCACTGCTAGGACTCGCTCCCACCATACTTTCCTCTGCCGGGCCCTTCATCTTTGCTTTCTCCCTCCTTGTCTGACTTCCGCGCTCCCTTTCCCTGTGTCTGCCTTCCCGCCTCACCATAACTGCCAGGGATGTCCGAGCTCCAGCCTAATGGTCCCCGGAGCCTGCTTTTGTCCGCCTTCCTGAGGAGCTGTGGCTGTCTCGGCTGCCCCAGCTCTGCTGCAAGTTCTTCCTTGGTCTGTCTCTCACTGAGTGGAGTGCCAGCCAGGGAGGGGATGGCAAAGTGAGCACTGGCAGCACACCCTGCCCTTTCTCCGGTACTCACCAGGTCCTTCGCGACAGTCCCACACCTCATGCCGGTCCGCTGCGCGGAGGCATTCCGGAATGTGTACGATGCACGCTGCATGAGGTTGGAGGAAGGCCCAGCGGGTGATGGCAAGGCCGAGGGCGTTGGTGTTGCATCGCCCTGGGAGGGCCTCCCGTCCCTAAGAGGAATGGGTCGGGCCGCCCGTGGCACGAGGGGGGGATTTGACCGGAAAGAGGCCCGAGGAGCCCCCTTGGGGTGAAGTGCAGGGTTCTGGGCCGTAGCGCATCACCGTTTCAAACTCTACTTGTCGACGCAAACGGGGGACCCTGCACGGATAACAACGCCCGGCCGTCTGCGGGGGAGAAGCACAATTTTCGGAGCCTGTCCCTGGCACAGCCCAGACTGTGGGTTTACTGCCACAGGCCAAACCGAATTAGCTCTTGTAAACTTGCCCAAGACACTAAAGGAGGGTTCCGAAGGAAATAGTGCACCCAAAACAGCGCATCCCCGGAGTCGGAGAAACCTGGGAGGGGGGGGGAGGGGGGCTAGACAGAGAGCGTGGGAAGAGCAGGAGTGGCGCAGAGAAGGAGAGGAGGAGAGAGGGTGGGCCCAGGGAGAGGAACAGGGAGCGAGAGGAGGGGCTGCCACAGAGAGAGGAGGGCAGAGGAGGAGGGAGGCCTGGGGACAGGGAGGGAGGGAGGGGGAGGGAGAGAGGGAGGGAGCGAGGACCGGCGGAGGCAGGGAGGGAGGCTGAATTCTGTACATTGCACAGCCTACAGTCTGAAAGGAAACATTCCTCCCTGGACGTCAAGAGGAGATCTGAAAACACCCGTGGACCTGCAGACAGATCCCACGAGGTCATGCGGGGTGAGATGGAGAGGCAAAGCCCCAAAGAGATGAAGTGACGGCTTCTCAGAGGTCTGCGGGAAACCCTCATGCCCACCGCGGACAGGCACGAGTCGGGAACGCCAGAGAGAGGTGGGAGGGAGTTAGTCACGCAGCAGTTGCACGAAGACCTAAGGTGACAGGGCTTTGCGCATTGGCCCACAATGCTCACTCTGCACATCCAAGGAGCCCGATGCGCTCCTAGCGGAAGGCACGCTCCAAAGACATGCCCAGGCCAGTGGACGAGCGAGGCAGAGACGCGTCTCTCGGCAGCCTACAGAGTTGGGACTGACCCATCACACACCGGGGAGCCTCGGGGAGAGGAAGAGCCAGCTTCCCCTTCGGATGCGCGGAGGCCAGAAGGCGGTGCGTGATACGTTCGACAGGTCCAGAGAAAACGTACCGTAACGTGCAGGCGACGTTCGGCACCAATGACCCAGAAAATGTTCACAAGACGTAAGGAGAAGGAGTGCGAGGAGGAGCCCGTGGGTCCGGAGGGGTGGGGCTGGGATGGAGGTGGGAGGCGGGGCTCTATGCTAAGGAGAGTCCGGCCTGCCGAAATGAAGCGGGTCCCTGAGTCCCTTAAGTCAAGCTGCTAGCCTGAAATAAGGCATCCCCGTAGAGTACATGCCAAACAAACACCAGAGCAGGATTTGACTATGGAAGTACTCTGGGTTGCCTATCTGGCCCCAAAGACAAATGCGTCCAAGGCAGGCAACCGTTTGCATTCCTCGGCTGAGCACGCACCCAGCTGTCTCTTGCATGCTGTATGATGCCCTTCCGTGGACTCATGACAGACAGCCGGGAGCAGGCCCCTCGCACCCACGCCCTCTCGCCTTCTCTCCCTCTCAACCTCCCAGCCCGTCTCCCTCCTGGGCCGGTCCCGCCCCACGCTGGGGACCCCGCGCACCTCCCCTCCCGCTCCCAAGTGCCCCCCCACGCCCGCCACCAGCATCCTCGAAGCTCAAGCCCTCTCCCACCGGCAATGTTAAGGCGATACACCTTAAAGATCACTTTGTTCTGGAAGTACGGGTTGCTCCCAAAGGAAAACATCAACCTGAAAAGGTATTTGGGATGGCCCAGTACCTCCACCTGCCCCGCCGAAGAAAGAGGACGGGAAGGGGGAACGTGTCTTCTAGGTGCCCCGAGCTGTTTGCCTGGCTGCGGCACTGAACCACGTTGCCCGGCCCCCTCCTGCTCAAACCCCACGCCCACCGGGCCTCCCCCAGCCTCCGTCTCCGAGGACTGACCTCCAAATGGGTCACGGAGCTGAGCACGTGTCTGTCCTGGTCACCCGTCACGGCCGATATCTTGGGGTGTTTCAGGATCTGCCTTGGGTCTAGGAGCCTCGCCGGCACGTGCTACGGAAAGAGAGGCAGGAGCCACCCGGACCTTCCCGGCTGAGAGCAAGCGACCGAAGTTGCAAAAGTGCGGAAACGCCAAGCACTGCCGCCCTCCCAACCTGGTCAGCTCCTGCCCTTTCTTCCCACCTGCTCCACCCTGGGGAGTCCCTTGGCTTCCAGCACCTCTGAGGCTGCCTGCCCCCGACAGGGCAAGGCCGAGGGCCTGACTGCGCTCTGTTCCCACGTCCCCCTGGCCTGCGCGTGTGGCCTGCAGGCAGTCACTGCTTTGGACGGCTGGATGTGCTCCGTCCCACTGTCACGGCCGGGATTGCTTGTGTGTTTGCCTGAAGCCCCGTGACTTTGAGGGGCCTCCTGTGCCCAGGAGGGGGCCGCTCGGGTCACCGGGAGCACGGCTGCGCGCCCACGGCCCAAAGCGTGGTCCTGGCAGAGTCAGCGAGTGAGGGAGGGAAAGCGGTAGGTGGGGGCAGGGGGAAAGCAAAAGAGAGAGAGGGACAGAGAGACCCCACACCAGGAGGAAGGGACACAGAGGGAGGGCAGAGAGGACAGGGGGAGAGGGCGGGCGAGGACACAGAGGGGGAGAGACAGGCAGGGAGGAAAGGTGCGGGTAGGCGCCTGGGCCTGGGGCCCCGGCCTGGCTGTGTGGGGCCTGTGGAGACAGAGTTTGCAGCACCCCGGCAGCGCCGGGTCTGGGTTCCCGCGGTCTGCCGAAGCGAGGCGGCCCGCTGACTGGCTTGGCAACCCGAGAGCGGACGACATTGTGGGTCTGCCCTGATCTTTGCAAATTTGGAAAACCACGCAGGCTCTGAAGGACAGGGAACGGCGGAGGGCAGCCTCTCCGTGTGCCCCATGTACCCAGCAAACGTTTCCTTCCAATATCTGCTCTGAGCCAAGCGGGCTTTGTGCTACCCTACTTGTCGAAGCGTGTTGACCCGTGTTCCCTGAACCCCGCAAGGCTGTTGGGAGTGTGCTGCAGCCCCAAAGCTTCCGCCCGCAGCTTCTGCACAGACAGGCTCTGGACAGGTCGCAGCCCCAGCGTTCTCACCCCCGCCGCGCCCCGCCTTCTTCTGCTGTGCATTGTAGGGATCGTGGGCCCACTCCCACCCGGCAAGGGGGCGGAGAGCCCTTCTCCCCAGCGCTCATGGCCGTGGCCGTGGCTCTGCTGCTGCCCTCCTCGCGGTGATCCTCCACAGCAGCCAAGCCCCACCAGCCGGAGGAAAGATATGGCCTGGGATGCCCTGGATATGACGGCCCTCCGGCGAGCCAGGTGAGAAGTCCGCTTCTGATTCATCCTGCACTTGGGGCGCAAGTAGGGCCTGGTAGCTTGGGCGTCCACAGAGCTGAGCGCCAACTGAACAACCTCCAGCGCGGCCAGTGGGGCCCCCGGCTGGATCGGGACCCAGCCCTGGCCCTTCCTGCCGCAGCTCCTGCAGCTTCTCGTCCTGCTCTGCTTGTGCCACCTCCTCGTCTTCCGCCGCCACGACCTCCGCCAGCGCCATGATATCCTCCCCCACGACCACCAAATCCTCCCCCGCGCCGGCCTCGCCTCTGCGCTGCGGGGCCTCAGCCTCCCGCGCAGCCTCTGCCGCCATGCCCCCCGCACCTAGGGCCTGCGGCACCCCCGCCCCGCCCCAGGCGCCTGCCTCCCCACCGGGCCCCCTCCTCCTCATGGAGGTACATGGGGCACACGACCCCCTCAGCGGACTAAGGTGGTCCAGGGTTCCGGGGCAGCCCCGGCTTCGCCGGACCCCGCCTGGCTCTCCATGGGGCCGTGGACCCGAACCCCCGGCAAGCCACGGAGCGAAGGAGCTGGAGGGGCGAGCACGCGGCTCCCACAAGCGGCCGGCAGGTGGCGCTCTGGCGCCCACGGCTGGAGGCCGGTACCCAGCGGAGGCGGCGGGCCTGGGGGACGCATGCGCACAAAGCCTTGGGGCCCGGTGGCGTCTGGGTGGCGTCTGGGTGGCGGGGCGGGGGTGCGCCTGTGGCCTTGGCGGGATGGAAGCCCGGCCTCACGCCCAGGACGCTGACCGGCCCCGGGACCCCACCAGTGGCACGGCGGTGGGCGTGGCCGCACCCGGCCCGCCCCTCGCCCCCGCGGGAGCCGGTCCGCACGCGCGTCTCCTCAGGGGTGGCGTCCGTGCCCGGACCCTGGCCATCTTCTTCGCTGACACCTCCCAGGCCATTCCCGGCGGGTCCCTGCTATCACAAACCTCGTGTTCACCTTCTCGTCAGTTCCCCTGGGAACACGCTACTGGCACCGGGGAATTCAAACCCAGCGGCTCAATAGCGTGACCGCCCGCCGCCCGGAAACCTCACCCGGCCCCTTCTTAGTCACGCCGGGGCGAAGCCCTGAAGTCATCCGCTGCTGCGCCAACCACTGCCACATGGCTGTCCACATGGCTTTCCCCCCTTTCCCCGCCCGGTGCGGGAGGGAGTCCGGAGGCCGCCCAGCAGGATCCGGGATGCGGGGACCTCCCCGCCCCAACGACCCGCCTCTCCTACAAAGAGAGGAACCGCACACAGGTATTGGGCCTGAAATTTACAAGGAGCCACGGTCCGAGGCCACCTCCGTGCTTACACAACCCCTGGCACAGCCCCGGTGAGGTCCGCGATTGGGAGGCGGGGGCATGCTAATGGGCCGCCCACGTAGCCTAAAGGGTAATACCTCTGGGTGTGTTCTTTCGTTAAAGCCACTGCTAGGACTCGCTCCCACCATACTTTCCTCTGCCGGGCCCTTCATCTTTGCTTTCTCCCTCCTTGTCTGACTTCCGCGCTCCCTTTCCCTGTGTCTGCCTTCCCGCCTCACCATAACTGCCAGGGATGTCCGAGCTCCAGCCTAATGGTCCCCGGAGCCTGCTTTTGTCCGCCTTCCTGAGGAGCTGTGGCTGTCTCGGCTGCCCCAGCTCTGCTGCAAGTTCTTCCTTGGTCTGTCTCTCACTGAGTGGAGTGCCAGCCAGGGAGGGGATGGCAAAGTGAGCACTGGCAGCACACCCTGCCCTTTCTCCGGTACTCACCAGGTCCTTCGCGACAGTCCCACACCTCATGCCGGTCCGCTGCGCGGAGGCATTCCGGAATGTGTACGATGCACGCTGCATGAGGTTGGAGGAAGGCCCAGCGGGTGATGGCAAGGCCGAGGGCGTTGGTGTTGCATCGCCCTGGGAGGGCCTCCCGTCCCTAAGAGGAATGGGTCGGGCCGCCCGTGGCACGAGGGGGGGATTTGACCGGAAAGAGGCCCGAGGAGCCCCCTTGGGGTGAAGTGCAGGGTTCTGGGCCGTAGCGCATCACCGTTTCAAACTCTACTTGTCGACGCAAACGGGGGACCCTGCACGGATAACAACGCCCGGCCGTCTGCGGGGGAGAAGCACAATTTTCGGAGCCTGTCCCTGGCACAGCCCAGACTGTGGGTTTACTGCCACAGGCCAAACCGAATTAGCTCTTGTAAACTTGCCCAAGACACTAAAGGAGGGTTCCGAAGGAAATAGTGCACCCAAAACAGCGCATCCCCGGAGTCGGAGAAACCTGGGAGGGGGGGGGAGGGGGGCTAGACAGAGAGCGTGGGAAGAGCAGGAGTGGCGCAGAGAAGGAGAGGAGGAGAGAGGGTGGGCCCAGGGAGAGGAACAGGGAGCGAGAGGAGGGGCTGCCACAGAGAGAGGAGGGCAGAGGAGGAGGGAGGCCTGGGGACAGTGAGGGAGGGAGGGGGAGGGAGAGAGGGAGGGAGCGAGGACCGGCGGAGGCAGGGAGGGAGGCTGAATTCTGTACATTGCACAGCCTACAGTCTGAAAGGAAACATTCCTCCCTGGACGTCAAGAGGAGATCTGAAAACACCCGTGGACCTGCAGACAGATCCCACGAGGTCATGCGGGGTGAGATGGAGAGGCAAAGCCCCAAAGAGATGAAGTGACGGCTTCTCAGAGGTCTGCGGGAAACCCTCATGCCCACCGCGGACAGGCACGAGTCGGGAACGCCAGAGAGAGGTGGGAGGGAGTTAGTCACGCAGCAGTTGCACGAAGACCTAAGGTGACAGGGCTTTGCGCATTGGCCCACAATGCTCACTCTGCACATCCAAGGAGCCCGATGCGCTCCTAGCGGAAGGCACGCTCCAAAGACATGCCCAGGCCAGTGGACGAGCGAGGCAGAGACGCGTCTCTCGGCAGCCTACAGAGTTGGGACTGACCCATCACACACCGGGGAGCCTCGGGGAGAGGAAGAGCCAGCTTCCCCTTCGGATGCGCGGAGGCCAGAAGGCGGTGCGTGATACGTTCGACAGGTCCAGAGAAAACGTACCGTAACGTGCAGGCGACGTTCGGCACCAATGACCCAGAAAATGTTCACAAGACGTAAGGAGAAGGAGTGCGAGGAGGAGCCCGTGGGTCCGGAGGGGTGGGGCTGGGATGGAGGTGGGAGGCGGGGCTCTATGCTAAGGAGAGTCCGGCCTGCCGAAATGAAGCGGGTCCCTGAGTCCCTTAAGTCAAGCTGCTAGCCTGAAATAAGGCATCCCCGTAGAGTACATGCCAAACAAACACCAGAGCAGGATTTGACTATGGAAGTACTCTGGGTTGCCTATCTGGCCCCAAAGACAAATGCGTCCAAGGCAGGCAACCGTTTGCATTCCTCGGCTGAGCACGCACCCAGCTGTCTCTTGCATGCTGTATGATGCCCTTCCGTGGACTCATGACAGACAGCCGGGAGCAGGCCCCTCGCACCCACGCCCTCTCGCCTTCTCTCCCTCTCAACCTCCCAGCCCGTCTCCCTCCTGGGCCGGTCCCGCCCCACGCTGGGGACCCCGCGCACCTCCCCTCCCGCTCCCAAGTGCCCCCCCCCGCCCGCCACCAGCATCCTCGAAGCTCAAGCCCTCTCCCACCGGCAATGTTAAGGCGATACACCTTAAAGATCACTTTGTTCTGGAAGTACGGGTTGCTCCCAAAGGAAAACATCAACCTGAAAAGGTATTTGGGATGGCCCAGTACCTCCACCTGCCCCGCCGAAGAAAGAGGACGGGAAGGGGGAACGTGTCTTCTAGGTGCCCCGAGCTGTTTGCCTGGCTGCGGCACTGAACCACGTTGCCCGGCCCCCTCCTGCTCAAACCCCACGCCCACCGGGCCTCCCCCAGCCTCCGTCTCCGAGGACTGACCTCCAAATGGGTCACGGAGCTGAGCACGTGTCTGTCCTGGTCACCCGTCACGGCCGATATCTTGGGGTGTTTCAGGATCTGCCTTGGGTCTAGGAGCCTCGCCGGCACGTGCTACGGAAAGAGAGGCAGGAGCCACCCGGACCTTCCCGGCTGAGAGCAAGCGACCGAAGTTGCAAAAGTGCGGAAACGCCAAGCACTGCCGCCCTCCCAACCTGGTCAGCTCCTGCCCTTTCTTCCCACCTGCTCCACCCTGGGGAGTCCCTTGGCTTCCAGCACCTCTGAGGCTGCCTGCCCCCGACAGGGCAAGGCCGAGGGCCTGACTGCGCTCTGTTCCCACGTCCCCCTGGCCTGCGCGTGTGGCCTGCAGGCAGTCACTGCTTTGGACGGCTGGATGTGCTCCGTCCCACTGTCACGGCCGGGATTGCTTGTGTGTTTGCCTGAAGCCCCGTGACTTTGAGGGGCCTCCTGTGCCCAGGAGGGGGCCGCTCGGGTCACCGGGAGCACGGCTGCGCGCCCACGGCCCAAAGCGTGGTCCTGGCAGAGTCAGCGAGTGAGGGAGGGAAAGCGGTAGGTGGGGGCAGGGGGAAAGCAAAAGAGAGAGAGGGACAGAGAGACCCCACACCAGGAGGAAGGGACACAGAGGGAGGGCAGAGAGGACAGGGGGAGAGGGCGGGCGAGGACACAGAGGGGGAGAGACAGGCAGGGAGGAAAGGTGCGGGTAGGCGCCTGGGCCTGGGGCCCCGGCCTGGCTGTGTGGGGCCTGTGGAGACAGAGTTTGCAGCACCCCGGCAGCGCCGGGTCTGGGTTCCCGCGGTCTGCCGAAGCGAGGCGGCCCGCTGACTGGCTTGGCAACCCGAGAGCGGACGACATTGTGGGTCTGCCCTGATCTTTGCAAATTTGGAAAACCACGCAGGCTCTGAAGGACAGGGAACGGCGGAGGGCAGCCTCTCCGTGTGCCCCATGTACCCAGCAAACGTTTCCTTCCAATATCTGCTCTGAGCCAAGCGGGCTTTGTGCTACCCTACTTGTCGAAGCGTGTTGACCCGTGTTCCCTGAACCCCGCAAGGCTGTTGGGAGTGTGCTGCAGCCCCAAAGCTTCCGCCCGCAGCTTCTGCACAGACAGGCTCTGGACAGGTCGCAGCCCCAGCGTTCTCACCCCCGCCGCGCCCCGCCTTCTTCTGCTGTGCATTGTAGGGATCGTGGGCCCACTCCCACCCGGCAAGGGGGCGGAGAGCCCTTCTCCCCAGCGCTCATGGCCGTGGCCGTGGCTCTGCTGCTGCCCTCCTCGCGGTGATCCTCCACAGCAGCCAAGCCCCACCAGCCGGAGGAAAGATATGGCCTGGGATGCCCTGGATATGACGGCCCTCCGGCGAGCCAGGTGAGAAGTCCGCTTCTGATTCATCCTGCACTTGGGGCGCAAGTAGGGCCTGGTAGCTTGGGCGTCCACAGAGCTGAGCGCCAACTGAACAACCTCCAGCGCGGCCAGTGGGGCCCCCGGCTGGATCGGGACCCAGCCCTGGCCCTTCCTGCCGCAGCTCCTGCAGCTTCTCGTCCTGCTCTGCTTGTGCCACCTCCTCGTCTTCCGCCGCCACGACCTCCGCCAGCGCCATGATATCCTCCCCCACGACCACCAAATCCTCCCCCGCGCCGGCCTCGCCTCTGCGCTGCGGGGCCTCAGCCTCCCGCGCAGCCTCTGCCGCCATGCCCCCCGCACCTAGGGCCTGCGGCACCCCCGCCCCGCCCCAGGCGCCTGCCTCCCCACCGGGCCCCCTCCTCCTCACGACCCCCTCAGCGGACTAAGGTGGTCCAGGTTTCCGGGGCAGCCCCGGCTTCGCCGGACCCCGCCTGGCTCTCCATGGGGCCGTGGACCCGAACCCCCGGCAAGCCACGGAGCGAAGGAGCTGGAGGGGCGAGCACGCGGCTCCCACAAGCGGCCGGCAGGTGGCGCTCTGGCGCCCACGGCTGGAGGCCGGTACCCAGCGGAGGCGGCGGGCCTGGGGGACGCATGCGCACAAAGCCTTGGGGCCCGGTGGCGTCTGGGTGGCGTCTGGGTGGCGGGGCGGGGGTGCGCCTGTGGCCTTGGCGGGATGGAAGCCCGGCCTCACGCCCAGGACGCTGACCGGCCCCGGGACCCCACCAGTGGCACGGCGGTGGGCGTGGCCGCACCCGGCCCGCCCCTCGCCCCCGCGGGAGCCGGTCCGCACGCGCGTCTCCTCAGGGGTGGCGTCCGTGCCCGGACCCTGGCCATCTTCTTCGCTGACACCTCCCAGGCCATTCCCGGCGGGTCCCTGCTATCACAAACCTCGTGTTCACCTTCTCGTCAGTTCCCCTGGGAACACGCTACTGGCACCGGGGAATTCAAACCCAGCGGCTCAATAGCGTGACCGCCCGCCGCCCGGAAACCTCACCCGGCCCCTTCTTAGTCACGCCGGGGCGAAGCCCTGAAGTCATCCGCTGCTGCGCCAACCACTGCCACATGGCTGTCCACATGGCTTTCCCCCCTTTCCCCGCCCGGTGCGGGAGGGAGTCCGGAGGCCGCCCAGCAGGATCCGGGATGCGGGGACCTCCCCGCCCCAACGACCCGCCTCTCCTACAAAGAGAGGAACCGCACACAGGTATTGGGCCTGAAATTTACAAGGAGCCACGGTCCGAGGCCACCTCCGTGCTTACACAACCCCTGGCACAGCCCCGGTGAGGTCCGCGATTGGGAGGCGGGGGCATGCTAATGGGCCGCCCACGTAGCCTAAAGGGTAATACCTCTGGGTGTGTTCTTTCGTTAAAGCCACTGCTAGGACTCGCTCCCACCATACTTTCCTCTGCCGGGCCCTTCATCTTTGCTTTCTCCCTCCTTGTCTGACTTCCGCGCTCCCTTTCCCTGTGTCTGCCTTCCCGCCTCACCATAACTGCCAGGGATGTCCGAGCTCCAGCCTAATGGTCCCCGGAGCCTGCTTTTGTCCGCCTTCCTGAGGAGCTGTGGCTGTCTCGGCTGCCCCAGCTCTGCTGCAAGTTCTTCCTTGGTCTGTCTCTCACTGAGTGGAGTGCCAGCCAGGGAGGGGATGGCAAAGTGAGCACTGGCAGCACACCCTGCCCTTTCTCCGGTACTCACCAGGTCCTTCGCGACAGTCCCACACCTCATGCCGGTCCGCTGCGCGGAGGCATTCCGGAATGTGTACGATGCACGCTGCATGAGGTTGGAGGAAGGCCCAGCGGGTGATGGCAAGGCCGAGGGCGTTGGTGTTGCATCGCCCTGGGAGGGCCTCCCGTCCCTAAGAGGAATGGGTCGGGCCGCCCGTGGCACGAGGGGGGGATTTGACCGGAAAGAGGCCCGAGGAGCCCCCTTGGGGTGAAGTGCAGGGTTCTGGGCCGTAGCGCATCACCGTTTCAAACTCTACTTGTCGACGCAAACGGGGGACCCTGCACGGATAACAACGCCCGGCCGTCTGCGGGGGAGAAGCACAATTTTCGGAGCCTGTCCCTGGCACAGCCCAGACTGTGGGTTTACTGCCACAGGCCAAACCGAATTAGCTCTTGTAAACTTGCCCAAGACACTAAAGGAGGGTTCCGAAGGAAATAGTGCACCCAAAACAGCGCATCCCCGGAGTCGGAGAAACCTGGGAGGGGGGGGGAGGGGGGCTAGACAGAGAGCGTGGGAAGAGCAGGAGTGGCGCAGAGAAGGAGAGGAGGAGAGAGGGTGGGCCCAGGGAGAGGAACAGGGAGCGAGAGGAGGGGCTGCCACAGAGAGAGGAGGGCAGAGGAGGAGGGAGGCCTGGGGACAGGGAGGGAGGGAGGGGGAGGGAGAGAGGGAGGGAGCGAGGACCGGCGGAGGCAGGGAGGGAGGCTGAATTCTGTACATTGCACAGCCTACAGTCTGAAAGGAAACATTCCTCCCTGGACGTCAAGAGGAGATCTGAAAACACCCGTGGACCTGCAGACAGATCCCACGAGGTCATGCGGGGTGAGATGGAGAGGCAAAGCCCCAAAGAGATGAAGTGACGGCTTCTCAGAGGTCTGCGGGAAACCCTCATGCCCACCGCGGACAGGCACGAGTCGGGAACGCCAGAGAGAGGTGGGAGGGAGTTAGTCACGCAGCAGTTGCACGAAGACCTAAGGTGACAGGGCTTTGCGCATTGGCCCACAATGCTCACTCTGCACATCCAAGGAGCCCGATGCGCTCCTAGCGGAAGGCACGCTCCAAAGACATGCCCAGGCCAGTGGACGAGCGAGGCAGAGACGCGTCTCTCGGCAGCCTACAGAGTTGGGACTGACCCATCACACACCGGGGAGCCTCGGGGAGAGGAAGAGCCAGCTTCCCCTTCGGATGCGCGGAGGCCAGAAGGCGGTGCGTGATACGTTCGACAGGTCCAGAGAAAACGTACCGTAACGTGCAGGCGACGTTCGGCACCAATGACCCAGAAAATGTTCACAAGACGTAAGGAGAAGGAGTGCGAGGAGGAGCCCGTGGGTCCGGAGGGGTGGGGCTGGGATGGAGGTGGGAGGCGGGGCTCTATGCTAAGGAGAGTCCGGCCTGCCGAAATGAAGCGGGTCCCTGAGTCCCTTAAGTCAAGCTGCTAGCCTGAAATAAGGCATCCCCGTAGAGTACATGCCAAACAAACACCAGAGCAGGATTTGACTATGGAAGTACTCTGGGTTGCCTATCTGGCCCCAAAGACAAATGCGTCCAAGGCAGGCAACCGTTTGCATTCCTCGGCTGAGCACGCACCCAGCTGTCTCTTGCATGCTGTATGATGCCCTTCCGTGGACTCATGACAGACAGCCGGGAGCAGGCCCCTCGCACCCACGCCCTCTCGCCTTCTCTCCCTCTCAACCTCCCAGCCCGTCTCCCTCCTGGGCCGGTCCCGCCCCACGCTGGGGACCCCGCGCACCTCCCCTCCCGCTCCCAAGTGCCCCCCCACGCCCGCCACCAGCATCCTCGAAGCTCAAGCCCTCTCCCACCGGCAATGTTAAGGCGATACACCTTAAAGATCACTTTGTTCTGGAAGTACGGGTTGCTCCCAAAGGAAAACATCAACCTGAAAAGGTATTTGGGATGGCCCAGTACCTCCACCTGCCCCGCCGAAGAAAGAGGACGGGAAGGGGGAACGTGTCTTCTAGGTGCCCCGAGCTGTTTGCCTGGCTGCGGCACTGAACCACGTTGCCCGGCCCCCTCCTGCTCAAACCCCACGCCCACCGGGCCTCCCCCAGCCTCCGTCTCCGAGGACTGACCTCCAAATGGGTCACGGAGCTGAGCACGTGTCTGTCCTGGTCACCCGTCACGGCCGATATCTTGGGGTGTTTCAGGATCTGCCTTGGGTCTAGGAGCCTCGCCGGCACGTGCTACGGAAAGAGAGGCAGGAGCCACCCGGACCTTCCCGGCTGAGAGCAAGCGACCGAAGTTGCAAAAGTGCGGAAACGCCAAGCACTGCCGCCCTCCCAACCTGGTCAGCTCCTGCCCTTTCTTCCCACCTGCTCCACCCTGGGGAGTCCCTTGGCTTCCAGCACCTCTGAGGCTGCCTGCCCCCGACAGGGCAAGGCCGAGGGCCTGACTGCGCTCTGTTCCCACGTCCCCCTGGCCTGCGCGTGTGGCCTGCAGGCAGTCACTGCTTTGGACGGCTGGATGTGCTCCGTCCCACTGTCACGGCCGGGATTGCTTGTGTGTTTGCCTGAAGCCCCGTGACTTTGAGGGGCCTCCTGTGCCCAGGAGGGGGCCGCTCGGGTCACCGGGAGCACGGCTGCGCGCCCACGGCCCAAAGCGTGGTCCTGGCAGAGTCAGCGAGTGAGGGAGGGAAAGCGGTAGGTGGGGGCAGGGGGAAAGCAAAAGAGAGAGAGGGACAGAGAGACCCCACACCAGGAGGAAGGGACACAGAGGGAGGGCAGAGAGGACAGGGGGAGAGGGCGGGCGAGGACACAGAGGGGGAGAGACAGGCAGGGAGGAAAGGTGCGGGTAGGCGCCTGGGCCTGGGGCCCCGGCCTGGCTGTGTGGGGCCTGTGGAGACAGAGTTTGCAGCACCCCGGCAGCGCCGGGTCTGGGTTCCCGCGGTCTGCCGAAGCGAGGCGGCCCGCTGACTGGCTTGGCAACCCGAGAGCGGACGACATTGTGGGTCTGCCCTGATCTTTGCAAATTTGGAAAACCACGCAGGCTCTGAAGGACAGGGAACGGCGGAGGGCAGCCTCTCCGTGTGCCCCATGTACCCAGCAAACGTTTCCTTCCAATATCTGCTCTGAGCCAAGCGGGCTTTGTGCTACCCTACTTGTCGAAGCGTGTTGACCCGTGTTCCCTGAACCCCGCAAGGCTGTTGGGAGTGTGCTGCAGCCCCAAAGCTTCCGCCCGCAGCTTCTGCACAGACAGGCTCTGGACAGGTCGCAGCCCCAGCGTTCTCACCCCCGCCGCGCCCCGCCTTCTTCTGCTGTGCATTGTAGGGATCGTGGGCCCACTCCCACCCGGCAAGGGGGCGGAGAGCCCTTCTCCCCAGCGCTCATGGCCGTGGCCGTGGCTCTGCTGCTGCCCTCCTCGCGGTGATCCTCCACAGCAGCCAAGCCCCACCAGCCGGAGGAAAGATATGGCCTGGGATGCCCTGGATATGACGGCCCTCCGGCGAGCCAGGTGAGAAGTCCGCTTCTGATTCATCCTGCACTTGGGGCGCAAGTAGGGCCTGGTAGCTTGGGCGTCCACAGAGCTGAGCGCCAACTGAACAACCTCCAGCGCGGCCAGTGGGGCCCCCGGCTGGATCGGGACCCAGCCCTGGCCCTTCCTGCCGCAGCTCCTGCAGCTTCTCGTCCTGCTCTGCTTGTGCCACCTCCTCGTCTTCCGCCGCCACGACCTCCGCCAGCGCCATGATATCCTCCCCCACGACCACCAAATCCTCCCCCGCGCCGGCCTCGCCTCTGCGCTGCGGGGCCTCAGCCTCCCGCGCAGCCTCTGCCGCCATGCCCCCCGCACCTAGGGCCTGCGGCACCCCCGCCCCGCCCCAGGCGCCTGCCTCCCCACCGGGCCCCCTCCTCCTCACGACCCCCTCAGCGGACTAAGGTGGTCCAGGGTTCCGGGGCAGCCCCGGCTTCGCCGGACCCCGCCTGGCTCTCCATGGGGCCGTGGACCCGAACCCCCGGCAAGCCACGGAGCGAAGGAGCTGGAGGGGCGAGCACGCGGCTCCCACAAGCGGCCGGCAGGTGGCGCTCTGGCGCCCACGGCTGGAGGCCGGTACCCAGCGGAGGCGGCGGGCCTGGGGGACGCATGCGCACAAAGCCTTGGGGCCCGGTGGCGTCTGGGTGGCGTCTGGGTGGCGGGGCGGGGGTGCGCCTGTGGCCTTGGCGGGATGGAAGCCCGGCCTCACGCCCAGGACGCTGACCGGCCCCGGGACCCCACCAGTGGCACGGCGGTGGGCGTGGCCGCACCCGGCCCGCCCCTCGCCCCCGCGGGAGCCGGTCCGCACGCGCGTCTCCTCAGGGGTGGCGTCCGTGCCCGGACCCTGGCCATCTTCTTCGCTGACACCTCCCAGGCCATTCCCGGCGGGTCCCTGCTATCACAAACCTCGTGTTCACCTTCTCGTCAGTTCCCCTGGGAACACGCTACTGGCACCGGGGAATTCAAACCCAGCGGCTCAATAGCGTGACCGCCCGCCGCCCGGAAACCTCACCCGGCCCCTTCTTAGTCACGCCGGGGCGAAGCCCTGAAGTCATCCGCTGCTGCGCCAACCACTGCCACATGGCTGTCCACATGGCTTTCCCCCCTTTCCCCGCCCGGTGCGGGAGGGAGTCCGGAGGCCGCCCAGCAGGATCCGGGATGCGGGGACCTCCCCGCCCCAACGACCCGCCTCTCCTACAAAGAGAGGAACCGCACACAGGTATTGGGCCTGAAATTTACAAGGAGCCACGGTCCGAGGCCACCTCCGTGCTTACACAACCCCTGGCACAGCCCCGGTGAGGTCCGCGATTGGGAGGCGGGGGCATGCTAATGGGCCGCCCACGTAGCCTAAAGGGTAATACCTCTGGGTGTGTTCTTTCGTTAAAGCCACTGCTAGGACTCGCTCCCACCATACTTTCCTCTGCCGGGCCCTTCATCTTTGCTTTCTCCCTCCTTGTCTGACTTCCGCGCTCCCTTTCCCTGTGTCTGCCTTCCCGCCTCACCATAACTGCCAGGGATGTCCGAGCTCCAGCCTAATGGTCCCCGGAGCCTGCTTTTGTCCGCCTTCCTGAGGAGCTGTGGCTGTCTCGGCTGCCCCAGCTCTGCTGCAAGTTCTTCCTTGGTCTGTCTCTCACTGAGTGGAGTGCCAGCCAGGGAGGGGATGGCAAAGTGAGCACTGGCAGCACACCCTGCCCTTTCTCCGGTACTCACCAGGTCCTTCGCGACAGTCCCACACCTCATGCCGGTCCGCTGCGCGGAGGCATTCCGGAATGTGTACGATGCACGCTGCATGAGGTTGGAGGAAGGCCCAGCGGGTGATGGCAAGGCCGAGGGCGTTGGTGTTGCATCGCCCTGGGAGGGCCTCCCGTCCCTAAGAGGAATGGGTCGGGCCGCCCGTGGCACGAGGGGGGGATTTGACCGGAAAGAGGCCCGAGGAGCCCCCTTGGGGTGAAGTGCAGGGTTCTGGGCCGTAGCGCATCACCGTTTCAAACTCTACTTGTCGACGCAAACGGGGGACCCTGCACGGATAACAACGCCCGGCCGTCTGCGGGGGAGAAGCACAATTTTCGGAGCCTGTCCCTGGCACAGCCCAGACTGTGGGTTTACTGCCACAGGCCAAACCGAATTAGCTCTTGTAAACTTGCCCAAGACACTAAAGGAGGGTTCCGAAGGAAATAGTGCACCCAAAACAGCGCATCCCCGGAGTCGGAGAAACCTGGGAGGGGGGGGAGGGGGGCTAGACAGAGAGCGTGGGAAGAGCAGGAGTGGCGCAGAGAAGGAGAGGAGGAGAGAGGGTGGGCCCAGGGAGAGGAACAGGGAGCGAGAGGAGGGGCTGCCACAGAGAGAGGAGGGCAGAGGAGGAGGGAGGCCTGGGGACAGGGAGGGAGGGAGGGGGAGGGAGAGAGGGAGGGAGCGAGGACCGGCGGAGGCAGGGAGGGAGGCTGAATTCTGTACATTGCACAGCCTACAGTCTGAAAGGAAACATTCCTCCCTGGACGTCAAGAGGAGATCTGAAAACACCCGTGGACCTGCAGACAGATCCCACGAGGTCATGCGGGGTGAGATGGAGAGGCAAAGCCCCAAAGAGATGAAGTGACGGCTTCTCAGAGGTCTGCGGGAAACCCTCATGCCCACCGCGGACAGGCACGAGTCGGGAACGCCAGAGAGAGGTGGGAGGGAGTTAGTCACGCAGCAGTTGCACGAAGACCTAAGGTGACAGGGCTTTGCGCATTGGCCCACAATGCTCACTCTGCACATCCAAGGAGCCCGATGCGCTCCTAGCGGAAGGCACGCTCCAAAGACATGCCCAGGCCAGTGGACGAGCGAGGCAGAGACGCGTCTCTCGGCAGCCTACAGAGTTGGGACTGACCCATCACACACCGGGGAGCCTCGGGGAGAGGAAGAGCCAGCTTCCCCTTCGGATGCGCGGAGGCCAGAAGGCGGTGCGTGATACGTTCGACAGGTCCAGAGAAAACGTACCGTAACGTGCAGGCGACGTTCGGCACCAATGACCCAGAAAATGTTCACAAGACGTAAGGAGAAGGAGTGCGAGGAGGAGCCCGTGGGTCCGGAGGGGTGGGGCTGGGATGGAGGTGGGAGGCGGGGCTCTATGCTAAGGAGAGTCCGGCCTGCCGAAATGAAGCGGGTCCCTGAGTCCCTTAAGTCAAGCTGCTAGCCTGAAATAAGGCATCCCCGTAGAGTACATGCCAAACAAACACCAGAGCAGGATTTGACTATGGAAGTACTCTGGGTTGCCTATCTGGCCCCAAAGACAAATGCGTCCAAGGCAGGCAACCGTTTGCATTCCTCGGCTGAGCACGCACCCAGCTGTCTCTTGCATGCTGTATGATGCCCTTCCGTGGACTCATGACAGACAGCCGGGAGCAGGCCCCTCGCACCCACGCCATCTCGCCTTCTCTCACTCTCAACCTCCCAGCCCGTCTCCCTCCTGGGCCGGTCCCGCCCCACGCTGGGGACCCCGCGCACCTCCCCTCCCGCTCCCAAGTGCCCCCCCACGCCCGCCACCAGCATCCTCGAAGCTCAAGCCCTCTCCCACCGGCAATGTTAAGGCGATACACCTTAAAGATCACTTTGTTCTGGAAGTACGGGTTGCTCCCAAAGGAAAACATCAACCTGAAAAGGTATTTGGGATGGCCCAGTACCTCCACCTGCCCCGCCGAAGAAAGAGGACGGGAAGGGGGAACGTGTCTTCTAGGTGCCCCGAGCTGTTTGCCTGGCTGCGGCACTGAACCACGTTGCCCGGCCCCCTCCTGCTCAAACCCCACGCCCACCGGGCCTCCCCCAGCCTCCGTCTCCGAGGACTGACCTCCAAATGGGTCACGGAGCTGAGCACGTGTCTGTCCTGGTCACCCGTCACGGCCGATATCTTGGGGTGTTTCAGGATCTGCCTTGGGTCTAGGAGCCTCGCCGGCACGTGCTACGGAAAGAGAGGCAGGAGCCACCCGGACCTTCCCGGCTGAGAGCAAGCGACCGAAGTTGCAAAAGTGCGGAAACGCCAAGCACTGCCGCCCTCCCAACCTGGTCAGCTCCTGCCCTTTCTTCCCACCTGCTCCACCCTGGGGAGTCCCTTGGCTTCCAGCACCTCTGAGGCTGCCTGCCCCCGACAGGGCAAGGCCGAGGGCCTGACTGCGCTCTGTTCCCACGTCCCCCTGGCCTGCGCGTGTGGCCTGCAGGCAGTCACTGCTTTGGACGGCTGGATGTGCTCCGTCCCACTGTCACGGCCGGGATTGCTTGTGTGTTTGCCTGAAGCCCCGTGACTTTGAGGGGCCTCCTGTGCCCAGGAGGGGGCCGCTCGGGTCACCTGGAGCACGGCTGCGCGCCCACGGCCCAAAGCGTGGTCCTGGCAGAGTCAGCGAGTGAGGGAGGGAAAGCGGTAGGTGGGGGCAGGGGGAAAGCAAAAGAGAGAGAGGGACAGAGAGACCCCACACCAGGAGGAAGGGACACAGAGGGAGGGCAGAGAGGACAGGGGGAGAGGGCGGGCGAGGACACAGAGGGGGAGAGACAGGCAGGGAGGAAAGGTGCGGGTAGGCGCCTGGGCCTGGGGCCCCGGCCTGGCTGTGTGGGGCCTGTGGAGACAGAGTTTGCAGCACCCCGGCAGCGCCGGGTCTGGGTTCCCGCGGTCTGCCGAAGCGAGGCGGCCCGCTGACTGGCTTGGCAACCCGAGAGCGGACGACATTGTGGGTCTGCCCTGATCTTTGCAAATTTGGAAAACCACGCAGGCTCTGAAGGACAGGGAACGGCGGAGGGCAGCCTCTCCGTGTGCCCCATGTACCCAGCAAACGTTTCCTTCCAATATCTGCTCTGAGCCAAGCGGGCTTTGTGCTACCCTACTTGTCGAAGCGTGTTGACCCGTGTTCCCTGAACCCCGCAAGGCTGTTGGGAGTGTGCTGCAGCCCCAAAGCTTCCGCCCGCAGCTTCTGCACAGACAGGCTCTGGACAGGTCGCAGCCCCAGCGTTCTCACCCCCGCCGCGCCCCGCCTTCCTCTGCTGTGCATTGTAGGGATCGTGGGCCCACTCCCACCCGGCAAGGGGGCGGAGAGCCCTTCCCCCCAGCGCTCATGGCCGTGGCCGTGGCTCTGCTGCTGCCCTCCTCGCGGTGATCCTCCACAGCAGCCAAGCCCCACCAGCCGGAGGAAAGATATGGCCTGGGATGCCCTGGATTTGACGGCCCTCCGGCGAGCCAGGTGAGAACTCCGCTTCTGATTCATCCTGCACTTGGGGCGCAAGTAGGGCCTGGTAGCTTGGGCGTCCACAGAGCTGAGCGCCAACTGAACAACCTCCAGCGCGGCCAGTGGGGCCCCCGGCTGGATCGGGACCCAGCCCTGGCCCTTCCTGCCGCAGCTCCTGCAGCTTCTCGTCCTGCTCTGCTTGTGCCACCTCCTCGTCTTCCGCCGCCACGACCTCCGCCAGCGCCATGATATCCTCCCCCACGACCACCAAATCCTCCCCCGCGCCGGCCTCGCCTCTGCGCTGCGGGGCCTCAGCCTCCCGCGCAGCCTCTGCCGCCATGCCCCCCGCACCTAGGGCCTGCGGCACCCCCGCCCCGCCCCAGGCGCCTGCCTCCCCACCGGGCCCCCTCCTCCTCACGACCCCCTCAGCGGACTAAGGTGGTCCAGGGTTCCGGGGCAGCCCCGGCTTCGCCGGACCCCGCCTGGCTCTCCATGGGGACGTGGACCCGAACCCCCGGCAAGCCACGGAGCGAAGGAGCTGGAGGGGCGAGCACGCGGCTCCCACAAGCGGCCGGCAGGTGGCGCTCTGGCGCCCACGGCTGGAGGCCGGTACCCAGCGGAGGCGGCGGGCCTGGGGGACGCATGCGCACAAAGCCTTGGGGCCCGGTGGCGTCTGGGTGGCGTCTGGGTGGCGGGGCGGGGGTGCGCCTGTGGCCTTGGCGGGATGGAAGCCCGGCCTCACGCCCAGGACGCTGACCGGCCCCGGGACCCCACCAGTGGCACGGCGGTGGGCGTGGCCGCACCCGGCCCGCCCCTCGCCCCCGCGGGAGCCGGTCCGCACGCGCGTCTCCTCAGGGGTGGCGTCCGTGCCCGGACCCTGGCCATCTTCTTCGCTGACACCTCCCAGGCCATTCCCGGCGGGTCCCTGCTATCACAAACCTCGTGTTCACCTTCTCGTCAGTTCCCCTGGGAACACGCTACTGGCACCGGGGAATTCAAACCCAGCGGCTCAATAGCGTGACCGCCCGCCGCCCGGAAACCTCACCCGGCCCCTTCTTAGTCACGCCGGGGCGAAGCCCTGAAGTCATCCGCTGCTGCGCCAACCACTGCCACATGGCTGTCCACATGGCTTTCCCCCCTTTCCCCGCCCGGTGCGGGAGGGAGTCCGGAGGCCGCCCAGCAGGATCCGGGATGCGGGGACCTCCCCGCCCCAACGACCCGCCTCTCCTACAAAGAGAGGAACCGCACACAGGTATTGGGCCTGAAATTTACAAGGAGCCACGGTCCGAGGCCACCTCCGTGCTTACACAACCCCTGGCACAGCCCCGGTGAGGTCCGCGATTGGGAGGCGGGGGCATGCTAATGGGCCGCCCACGTAGCCTAAAGGGTAATACCTCTGGGTGTGTTCTTTCGTTAAAGCCACTGCTAGGACTCGCTCCCACCATACTTTCCTCTGCCGGGCCCTTCATCTTTGCTTTCTCCCTCCTTGTCTGACTTCCGCGCTCCCTTTCCCTGTGTCTGCCTTCCCGCCTCACCATAACTGCCAGGGATGTCCGAGCTCCAGCCTAATGGTCCCCGGAGCCTGCTTTTGTCCGCCTTCCTGAGGAGCTGTGGCTGTCTCGGCTGCCCCAGCTCTGCTGCAAGTTCTTCCTTGGTCTGTCTCTCACTGAGTGGAGTGCCAGCCAGGGAGGGGATGGCAAAGTGAGCACTGGCAGCACACCCTGCCCTTTCTCCGGTACTCACCAGGTCCTTCGCGACAGTCCCACACCTCATGCCGGTCCGCTGCGCGGAGGCATTCCGGAATGTGTACGATGCACGCTGCATGAGGTTGGAGGAAGGCCCAGCGGGTGATGGCAAGGCCGAGGGCGTTGGTGTTGCATCGCCCTGGGAGGGCCTCCCGTCCCTAAGAGGAATGGGTCGGGCCGCCCGTGGCAGGAGGGGGGGATTTGAGCGGAAAGAGGCCGGAGGAGCCCCCTTGGGGTGAAGTGCAGGGTTCTGGGCCGTAGCGCGTCACCGTTTCAAACTCTACTTCTCGACGCAAACGGGGGACCCTGCACGGATAACAACGCCCGGCCCTCTGCGGGGGAGAAGCACAATTTTCGGAGCCTGTCCCTGGCACAGCCCAGACTGTGGGTTTACTGCCACAGGCCAAACCGAATTAGCTCTTGTAAACTTGCCCAAGACACTAAAGGAGGGTTCCGAGGAAATAGTGCACCCAAATCAGCGCATCCCCGGAGTCGGAGAAACCTGGGAGGGGGGGGAGGGGGGCTGGACAGAGAGCGGGGGAAGAGCAGGAGTGGCGCGGAGAAGGAGAGGAGGAGAGAGGGTGGGCCCAGGGAGAGGAACAGGGAGCGAGAGGAGGGGCTGCCACAGAGAGAGGAGGGCAGAGGAGGAGGGAGGCCTGGGGACAGTGAGGGAGGGAGGGGGAGGGAGAGAGGGAGGGAGCGAGGACCGGCGGAGGCAGGGAGGGAGGCTGAATTCTGTACATTGCACAGCCTACAGTCTGAAAGGAAACATTCCTCCCTGGACGTCAAGAGGAGATCTGAAAACACCCGTGGACCTGCAGACAGATCCCACGAGGTCATGCGGGGTGAGATGGAGAGGCAAAGCCCCAAAGAGATGAAGTGACGGCTTCTCAGAGGTCTGCGGGAAACCCTCATGCCCACCGCGGACAGGCACGAGTCGGGAACGCCAGAGAGAGGTGGGAGGGAGTTAGTCACGCAGCAGTTGCACGAAGACCTAAGGTGACAGGGCTTTGCGCATTGGCCCACAATGCTCACTCTGCACATCCAAGGAGCCCGATGCGCTCCTAGCGGAAGGCACGCTCCAAAGACATGCCCAGGCCAGTGGACGAGCGAGGCAGAGACGCGTCTCTCGGCAGCCTACAGAGTTGGGACTGACCCATCACACACCGGGGAGCCTCGGGGAGAGGAAGAGCCAGCTTCCCCTTCGGATGCGCGGAGGCCAGAAGGCGGTGCGTGATACGTTCGACAGGTCCAGAGAAAACGTACCGTAACGTGCAGGCGACGTTCGGCACCAATGACCCAGAAAATGTTCACAAGACGTAAGGAGAAGGAGTGCGAGGAGGAGCCCGTGGGTCCGGAGGGGTGGGGCTGGGATGGAGGTGGGAGGCGGGGCTCTATGCTAAGGAGAGTCCGGCCTGCCGAAATGAAGCGGGTCCCTGAGTCCCTTAAGTCAAGCTGCTAGCCTGAAATAAGGCATCCCCGTAGAGTACATGCCAAACAAACACCAGAGCAGGATTTGACTATGGAAGTACTCTGGGTTGCCTATCTGGCCCCAAAGACAAATGCGTCCAAGGCAGGCAACCGTTTGCATTCCTCGGCTGAGCACGCACCCAGCTGTCTCTTGCATGCTGTATGATGCCCTTCCGTGGACTCATGACAGACAGCCGGGAGCAGGCCCCTCGCACCCACGCCCTCTCGCCTTCTCTCCCTCTCAACCTCCCAGCCCGTCTCCCTCCTGGGCCGGTCCCGCCCCACGATGGGGACCCCGCGCACCTCCCCTCCCGCTCCCAAGTGCCCCCCCCCGCCCGCCACCAGCATCCTCGAAGCTCAAGCCCTCTCCCACCGGCAATGTTAAGGCGATACACCTTAAAGATCACTTTGTTCTGGAAGTACGGGTTGCTCCCAAAGGAAAACATCAACCTGAAAAGGTATTTGGGATGGCCCAGTACCTCCACCTGCCCCGCCGAAGAAAGAGGACGGGAAGGGGGAACGTGTCTTCTAGGTGCCCCGAGCTGTTTGCCTGGCTGCGGCACTGAACCACGTTGCCCGGCCCCCTCCTGCTCAAACCCCACGCCCACCGGGCCTCCCCCAGCCTCCGTCTCCGAGGACTGACCTCCAAATGGGTCACGGAGCTGAGCACGTGTCTGTCCTGGTCACCCGTCACGGCCGATATCTTGGGGTGTTTCAGGATCTGCCTTGGGTCTAGGAGCCTCGCCGGCACGTGCTACGGAAAGAGAGGCAGGAGCCACCCGGACCTTCCCGGCTGAGAGCAAGCGACCGAAGTTGCAAAAGTGCGGAAACGCCAAGCACTGCCGCCCTCCCAACCTGGTCAGCTCCTGCCCTTTCTTCCCACCTGCTCCACCCTGGGGAGTCCCTTGGCTTCCAGCACCTCTGAGGCTGCCTGCCCCCGACAGGGCAAGGCCGAGGGCCTGACTGCGCTCTGTTCCCACGTCCCCCTGGCCTGCGCGTGTGGCCTGCAGGCAGTCACTGCTTTGGACGGCTGGATGTGCTCCGTCCCACTGTCACGGCCGGGATTGCTTGTGTGTTTGCCTGAAGCCCCGTGACTTTGAGGGGCCTCCTGTGCCCAGGAGGGGGCCGCTCGGGTCACCTGGAGCACGGCTGCGCGCCCACGGCCCAAAGCGTGGTCCTGGCAGAGTCAGCGAGTGAGGGAGGGAAAGCGGTAGGTGGGGGCAGGGGGAAAGCAAAAGAGAGAGAGGGACAGAGAGACCCCACACCAGGAGGAAGGGACACAGAGGGAGGGCAGAGAGGACAGGGGGAGAGGGCGGGCGAGGACACAGAGGGGGAGAGACAGGCAGGGAGGAAAGGTGCGGGTAGGCGCCTGGGCCTGGGGCCCCGGCCTGGCTGTGTGGGGCCTGTGGAGACAGAGTTTGCAGCACCCCGGCAGCGCCGTGTCTGGGTTCCCGCGGTCTGCCGAAGCGAGGCGGCCCGCTGACTGGCTTGGCAACCCGAGAGCGGACGACATTGTGGGTCTGCCCTGATCTTTGCAAATTTGGAAAACCACGCAGGCTCTGAAGGACAGGGAACGGCGGAGGGCAGCCTCTCCGTGTGCCCCATGTACCCAGCAAACGTTTCCTTCCAATATCTGCTCTGAGCCAAGCGGGCTTTGTGCTACCCTACTTGTCGAAGCGTGTTGACCCGTGTTCCCTGAACCCCGCAAGGCTGTTGGGAGTGTGCTGCAGCCCCAAAGCTTCCGCCCGCAGCTTCTGCACAGACAGGCTCTGGACAGGTCGCAGCCCCAGCGTTCTCACCCCCGCCGCGCCCCGCCTTCCTCTGCTGTGCATTGTAGGGATCGTGGGCCCACTCCCACCCGGCAAGGGGGCGGAGAGCCCTTCCCCCCAGCGCTCATGGCCGTGGCCGTGGCTCTGCTGCTGCCCTCCTCGCGGTGATCCTCCACAGCAGCCAAGCCCCACCAGCCGGAGGAAAGATATGGCCTGGGATGCCCTGGATTTGACGGCCCTCCGGCGAGCCAGGTGAGAACTCCGCTTCTGATTCATCCTGCACTTGGGGCGCAAGTAGGGCCTGGTAGCTTGGGCGTCCACAGAGCTGAGCGCCAACTGAACAACCTCCAGCGCGGCCAGTGGGGCCCCCGGCTGGATCGGGACCCAGCCCTGGCCCTTCCTGCCGCAGCTCCTGCAGCTTCTCGTCCTGCTCTGCTTGTGCCACCTCCTCGTCTTCCGCCGCCACGACCTCCGCCAGCGCCATGATATCCTCCCCCACGACCACCAAATCCTCCCCCGCGCCGGCCTCGCCTCTGCGCTGCGGGGCCTCAGCCTCCCGCGCAGCCTCTGCCGCCATGCCCCCCGCACCTAGGGCCTGCGGCACCCCCGCCCCGCCCCAGGCGCCTGCCTCCCCACCGGGCCCCCTCCTCCTCACGACCCCCTCAGCGGACTAAGGTGGTCCAGGGTTCCGGGGCAGCCCCGGCTTCGCCGGACCCCGCCTGGCTCTCCATGGGGACGTGGACCCGAACCCCCGGCAAGCCACGGAGCGAAGGAGCTGGAGGGGCGAGCACGCGGCTCCCACAAGCGGCCGGCAGGTGGCGCTCTGGCGCCCACGGCTGGAGGCCGGTACCCAGCGGAGGCGGCGGGCCTGGGGGACGCATGCGCACAAAGCCTTGGGGCCCGGTGGCGTCTGGGTGGCGTCTGGGTGGCGGGGCGGGGGTGCGCCTGTGGCCTTGGCGGGATGGAAGCCCGGCCTCACGCCCAGGACGCTGACCGGCCCCGGGACCCCACCAGTGGCACGGCGGTGGGCGTGGCCGCACCCGGCCCGCCCCTCGCCCCCGCGGGAGCCGGTCCGCACGCGCGTCTCCTCAGGGGTGGCGTCCGTGCCCGGACCCTGGCCATCTTCTTCGCTGACACCTCCCAGGCCATTCCCGGCGGGTCCCTGCTATCACAAACCTCGTGTTCACCTTCTCGTCAGTTCCCCTGGGAACACGCTACTGGCACCGGGGAATTCAAACCCAGCGGCTCAATAGCGTGACCGCCCGCCGCCCGGAAACCTCACCCGGCCCCTTCTTAGTCACGCCGGGGCGAAGCCCTGAAGTCATCCGCTGCTGCGCCAACCACTGCCACATGGCTGTCCACATGGCTTTCCCCCCTTTCCCCGCCCGGTGCGGGAGGGAGTCCGGAGGCCGCCCAGCAGGATCCGGGATGCGGGGACCTCCCCGCCCCAACGACCCGCCTCTCCTACAAAGAGAGGAACCGCACACAGGTATTGGGCCTGAAATTTACAAGGAGCCACGGTCCGAGGCCACCTCCGTGCTTACACAACCCCTGGCACAGCCCCGGTGAGGTCCGCGATTGGGAGGCGGGGGCATGCTAATGGGCCGCCCACGTAGCCTAAAGGGTAATACCTCTGGGTGTGTTCTTTCGTTAAAGCCACTGCTAGGACTCGCTCCCACCATACTTTCCTCTGCCGGGCCCTTCATCTTTGCTTTCTCCCTCCTTGTCTGACTTCCGCGCTCCCTTTCCCTGTGTCTGCCTTCCCGCCTCACCATAACTGCCAGGGATGTCCGAGCTCCAGCCTAATGGTCCCCGGAGCCTGCTTTTGTCCGCCTTCCTGAGGAGCTGTGGCTGTCTCGGCTGCCCCAGCTCTGCTGCAAGTTCTTCCTTGGTCTGTCTCTCACTGAGTGGAGTGCCAGCCAGGGAGGGGATGGCAAAGTGAGCACTGGCAGCACACCCTGCCCTTTCTCCGGTACTCACCAGGTCCTTCGCGACAGTCCCACACCTCATGCCGGTCCGCTGCGCGGAGGCATTCCGGAATGTGTACGATGCACGCTGCATGAGGTTGGAGGAAGGCCCAGCGGGTGATGGCAAGGCCGAGGGCGTTGGTGTTGCATCGCCCTGGGAGGGCCTCCCGTCCCTAAGAGGAATGGGTCGGGCCGCCCGTGGCAGGAGGGGGGGATTTGAGCGGAAAGAGGCCGGAGGAGCCCCCTTGGGGTGAAGTGCAGGGTTCTGGGCCGTAGCGCGTCACCGTTTCAAACTCTACTTCTCGACGCAAACGGGGGACCCTGCACGGATAACAACGCCCGGCCCTCTGCGGGGGAGAAGCACAATTTTCGGAGCCTGTCCCTGGCACAGCCCAGACTGTGGGTTTACTGCCACAGGCCAAACCGAATTAGCTCTTGTAAACTTGCCCAAGACACTAAAGGAGGGTTCCGAGGAAATAGTGCACCCAAAACAGCGCATCCCCGGAGTCGGAGAAACCTGGGAGGGGGGGGAGGGGGGCTGGACAGAGAGCGGGGGAAGAGCAGGAGTGGCGCGGAGAAGGAGAGGAGGAGAGAGGGTGGGCCCAGGGAGAGGAACAGGGAGCGAGAGGAGGGGCTGCCACAGAGAGAGGAGGGCAGAGGAGGAGGGAGGCCTGGGGACAGTGAGGGAGGGAGGGGGAGGGAGAGAGGGAGGGAGCGAGGACCGGCGGAGGCAGGGAGGGAGGCTGAATTCTGTACATTGCACAGCCTACAGTCTGAAAGGAAACATTCCTCCCTGGACGTCAAGAGGAGATCTGAAAACACCCGTGGACCTGCAGACAGATCCCACGAGGTCATGCGGGGTGAGATGGAGAGGCAAAGCCCCAAAGAGATGAAGTGACGGCTTCTCAGAGGTCTGCGGGAAACCCTCATGCCCACCGCGGACAGGCACGAGTCGGGAACGCCAGAGAGAGGTGGGAGGGAGTTAGTCACGCAGCAGTTGCACGAAGACCTAAGGTGACAGGGCTTTGCGCATTGGCCCACAATGCTCACTCTGCACATCCAAGGAGCCCGATGCGCTCCTAGCGGAAGGCACGCTCCAAAGACATGCCCAGGCCAGTGGACGAGCGAGGCAGAGACGCGTCTCTCGGCAGCCTACAGAGTTGGGACTGACCCATCACACACCGGGGAGCCTCGGGGAGAGGAAGAGCCAGCTTCCCCTTCGGATGCGCGGAGGCCAGAAGGCGGTGCGTGATACGTTCGACAGGTCCAGAGAAAACGTACCGTAACGTGCAGGCGACGTTCGGCACCAATGACCCAGAAAATGTTCACAAGACGTAAGGAGAAGGAGTGCGAGGAGGAGCCCGTGGGTCCGGAGGGGTGGGGCTGGGATGGAGGTGGGAGGCGGGGCTCTATGCTAAGGAGAGTCCGGCCTGCCGAAATGAAGCAGGTCCCTGAGTCCCTTAAGTCAAGCTGCTAGCCTGAAATAAGGCATCCCCGTAGAGTACATGCCAAACAAACACCAGAGCAGGATTTGACTATGGAAGTACTCTGGGTTGCCTATCTGGCCCCAAAGACAAATGCGTCCAAGGCAGGCAACCGTTTGCATTCCTCGGCTGAGCACGCACCCAGCTGTCTCTTGCATGCTGTATGATGCCCTTCCGTGGACTCATGACAGACAGCCGGGAGCAGGCCCCTCGCACCCACGCCCTCTCGCCTTCTCTCCCTCTCAACCTCCCAGCCCGTCTCCCTCCTGGGCCGGTCCCGCCCCACGCTGGGGACCCCGCGCACCTCCCCTCCCGCTCCCAAGTGCCCCCCCACGCCCGCCACCAGCATCCTCGAAGCTCAAGCCCTCTCCCACCGGCAATGTTAAGGCGATACACCTTAAAGATCACTTTGTTCTGGAAGTACGGGTTGCTCCCAAAGGAAAACATCAACCTGAAAAGGTATTTGGGATGGCCCAGTACCTCCACCTGCCCCGCCGAAGAAAGAGGACGGGAAGGGGGAACGTGTCTTCTAGGTGCCCCGAGCTGTTTGCCTGGCTGCGGCACTGAACCACGTTGCCCGGCCCCCTCCTGCTCAAACCCCACGCCCACCGGGCCTCCCCCAGCCTCCGTCTCCGAGGACTGACCTCCAAATGGGTCACGGAGCTGAGCACGTGTCTGTCCTGGTCACCCGTCACGGCCGATATCTTGGGGTGTTTCAGGATCTGCCTTGGGTCTAGGAGCCTCGCCGGCACGTGCTACGGAAAGAGAGGCAGGAGCCACCCGGACCTTCCCGGCTGAGAGCAAGCGACCGAAGTTGCAAAAGTGCGGAAACGCCAAGCACTGCCGCCCTCCCAACCTGGTCAGCTCCTGCCCTTTCTTCCCACCTGCTCCACCCTGGGGAGTCCCTTGGCTTCCAGCACCTCTGAGGCTGCCTGCCCCCGACAGGGCAAGGCCGAGGGCCTGACTGCGCTCTGTTCCCACGTCCCCCTGGCCTGCGCGTGTGGCCTGCAGGCAGTCACTGCTTTGGACGGCTGGATGTGCTCCGTCCCACTGTCACGGCCGGGATTGCTTGTGTGTTTGCCTGAAGCCCCGTGACTTTGAGGGGCCTCCTGTGCCCAGGAGGGGGCCGCTCGGGTCACCGGGAGCACGGCTGCGCGCCCACGGCCCAAAGCGTGGTCCTGGCAGAGTCAGCGAGTGAGGGAGGGAAAGCGGTAGGTGGGGGCAGGGGGAAAGCAAAAGAGAGAGAGGGACAGAGAGACCCCACACCAGGAGGAAGGGACACAGAGGGAGGGCAGAGAGGACAGGGGGAGAGGGCGGGCGAGGACACAGAGGGGGAGAGACAGGCAGGGAGGAAAGGTGCGGGTAGGCGCCTGGGCCTGGGGCCCCGGCCTGGCTGTGTGGGGCCTGTGGAGACAGAGTTTGCAGCACCCCGGCAGCGCCGGGTCTGGGTTCCCGCGGTCTGCCGAAGCGAGGCGGCCCGCTGACTGGCTTGGCAACCCGAGAGCGGACGACATTGTGGGTCTGCCCTGATCTTTGCAAATTTGGAAAACCACGCAGGCTCTGAAGGACAGGGAACGGCGGAGGGCAGCCTCTCCGTGTGCCCCATGTACCCAGCAAACGTTTCCTTCCAATATCTGCTCTGAGCCAAGCGGGCTTTGTGCTACCCTACTTGTCGAAGCGTGTTGACCCGTGTTCCCTGAACCCCGCAAGGCTGTTGGGAGTGTGCTGCAGCCCCAAAGCTTCCGCCCGCAGCTTCTGCACAGACAGGCTCTGGACAGGTCGCAGCCCCAGCGTTCTCACCCCCGCCGCGCCCCGCCTTCCTCTGCTGTGCATTGTAGGGATCGTGGGCCCACTCCCACCCGGCAAGGGGGCGGAGAGCCCTTCCCCCCAGCGCTCATGGCCGTGGCCGTGGCTCTGCTGCTGCCCTCCTCGCGGTGATCCTCCACAGCAGCCAAGCCCCACCAGCCGGAGGAAAGATATGGCCTGGGATGCCCTCGATATGACGGCCCTCCGGCGAGCCAGGTGAGAAGTCCGCTTCTGATTCATCCTGCACTTGGGGCGCAAGTAGGGCCTGGTAGCTTGGGCGTCCACAGAGCTGAGCGCCAACTGAACAACCTCCAGCGCGGCCAGTGGGGCCCCCGGCTGGATCGGGACCCAGCCCTGGCCCTTCCTGCCGCAGCTCCTGCAGCTTCTCGTCCTGCTCTGCTTGTGCCACCTCCTCGTCTTCCGCCGCCACGTCCTCCGCCAGCGCCATGATATCCTCCCCCACGACCACCAAATCCTCCCCCGCGCCGGCCTCGCCTCTGCGCTGCGGGGCCTCAGCCTCCCGCGCAGCCTCTGCCGCCATGCCCCCCGCACCTAGGGCCTGCGTCACCCCCGCCCCGCCGCAGGCGCCTGCCTCCCCACCGGGCCCCCTCCTCCTCACGACCCCCTCAGCGGACTAAGGTGGTCCAGGGTTCCGGGGCAGCCCCGGCTTCGCCGGACCCCGCCTGGCTCTCCATGGGGCCGTGGACCCGAACCCCCGGCAAGCCACGGAGCGAAGGAGCTGGAGGGGCGAGCACGCGGCTCCCACAAGCGGCCGGCAGGTGGCGCTCTGGCGCCCACGGCTGGAGGCCGGTACCCAGCGGAGGCGGCGGGCCTGGGGGACGCATGCGCACAAAGCCTTGGGGCCCGGTGGCGTCTGGGTGGCGTCTGGGTGGCGGGGCGGGGGTGCGCCTGTGGCCTTGGCGGGATGGAAGCCCGGCCTCACGCCCAGGACGCTGACCGGCCCCGGGACCCCACCAGTGGCACGGCGGTGGGCGTGGCCGCACCCGGCCCGCCCCTCGCCGCCGCGGGAGCCGGTCCGCACGCGCGTCTCCTCAGGGGTGGCGTCCGTGCCCGGACCCTGGCCATCTTCTTCGCTGACACCTCCCAGGCCATTCCCGGCGGGTCCCTGCTATCACAAACCTCGTGTTCACCTTCTCGTCAGTTCCCCTGGGAACACGCTACTGGCACCGGGGAATTCAAACCCAGCGGCTCAATAGCGTGACCGCCCGCCGCCCGGAAACCTCACCCGGCCCCTTCTTAGTCACGCCGGGGCGAAGCCCTGAAGTCATCCGCTGCTGCGCCAACCACTGCCACATGGCTGTCCACATGGCTTTCCCCCCTTTCCCCGCCCGGTGCGGGAGGGAGTCGGGAGGCCGCCCAGCAGGATCCGGGATGCGGGGACCTCCCCGCCCCAACGACCCGCCTCTCCTACAAAGAGAGGAACCGCACACAGGTATTGGGCCTGAAATTTACAAGGAGCCACGGTCCGAGGCCACCTCCGTGCTTACACAACCACTGGCACAGCCCCGGTGAGGTCCGCGATTGGGACTCGGGGGCATGCTAATGGGCCGCCCACGTAGCCTAAAGGGTAATAACTCTGGGTGTGTTCTTTCGTTAAAGCCACTGCTAGGACTCGCTCCCACCATACTTTCCTCTGCCGGGCCCTTCATCTTTGCTTTCTCCCTCCTTGTCTGACTTCCGCGCTCCCTTTCCCTGTGTCTGCCTTCCCGCCTCACCATAACTGCCAGGGATGTCCGAGCTCCAGCCTAATGGTCCCCGGAGCCTGCTTTTGTCCGCCTTCCTGAGGAGCTGTGGCTGTCTCGGCTGCCCCAGCTCTGCTGCAAGTTCTTCCTTGGTCTGTCTCTCACTGAGTGGAGTGCCAGCCAGGGAGGGGATGGCAAAGTGAGCACTGGCAGCACACCCTGCCCTTTCTCCGGTACTCACCAGGTCCTTCGCGACAGTCCCACACCTCATGCCGGTCCGCTGCGCGGAGGCATTCCGGAATGTGTACGATGCACGCTGCATGAGGTTGGAGGAAGGCCCAGCGGGTGATGGCAAGGCCGAGGGCGTTGGTGTTGCATCGCCCTGGGAGGGCCTCCCGTCCCTAAGAGGAATGGGTCGGGCCGCCCGTGGCACGAGGGGGGGATTTGACCGGAAAGAGGCCCGAGGAGCCCCCTTGGGGTGAAGTGCAGGGTTCTGGGCCATAGCGCATCACCGTTTCAAACTCTACTTGTCGACGCAAACGGGGGACCCTGCACGGATAACAACGCCCGGCCGTCTGCGGGGGAGAAGCACAATTTTCGGAGCCTGTCCCTGGCACAGCCCAGACTGTGGGTTTACTGCCACAGGCCAAACCGAATTAGCTCTTGTAAACTTGCCCAAGACACTAAAGGAGGGTTCCGAAGGAAATAGTGCACCCAAAACAGCGCATCCCCGGAGTCGGAGAAACCTGGGGGGGGGGGGAGGGGGGCTAGACAGAGAGCGTGGGAAGAGCAGGAGTGGCGCAGAGAAGGAGAGGAGGAGAGAGGGTGGGCCCAGGGAGAGGAACAGGGAGCGAGAGGAGGGGCTGCCACAGAGAGAGGAGGGCAGAGGAGGAGGGAGGCCTGGGGACAGTGAGGGAGGGAGGGGGAGGGAGAGAGGGAGGGAGCGAGGACCGGCGGAGGCAGGGAGGGAGGCTGAATTCTGTACATTGCACAGCCTACAGTCTGAAAGGAAACATTCCTCCCTGGACGTCAAGAGGAGATCTGAAAACACCCGTGGACCTGCAGACAGATCCCACGAGGTCATGCGGGGTGAGATGGAGAGGCAAAGCCCCAAAGAGATGAAGTGACGGCTTCTCAGAGGTCTGCGGGAAACCCTCATGCCCACCGCGGACAGGCACGAGTCGGGAACGCCAGAGAGAGGTGGGAGGGAGTTAGTCACGCAGCAGTTGCACGAAGACCTAAGGTGACAGGGCTTTGCGCATTGGCCCACAATGCTCACTCTGCACATCCAAGGAGCCCGATGCGCTCCTAGCGGAAGGCACGCTCCAAAGACATGCCCAGGCCAGTGGACGAGCGAGGCAGAGACGCGTCTCTCGGCAGCCTACAGAGTTGGGACTGACCCATCACACACCGGGGAGCCTCGGGGAGAGGAAGAGCCAGCTTCCCCTTCGGATGCGCGGAGGCCAGAAGGCGGTGCGTGATACGTTCGACAGGTCCAGAGAAAACGTACCGTAACGTGCAGGCGACGTTCGGCACCAATGACCCAGAAAATGTTCACAAGACGTAAGGAGAAGGAGTGCGAGGAGGAGCCCGTGGGTCCGGAGGGGTGGGGCTGGGATGGAGGTGGGAGGCGGGGCTCTATGCTAAGGAGAGTCCGGCCTGCCGAAATGAAGCGGGTCCCTGAGTCCCTTAAGTCAAGCTGCTAGCCTGAAATAAGGCATCCCCGTAGAGTACATGCCAAACAAACACCAGAGCAGGATTTGACTATGGAAGTACTCTGGGTTGCCTATCTGGCCCCAAAGACAAATGCGTCCAAGGCAGGCAACCGTTTGCATTCCTCGGCTGAGCACGCACCCAGCTGTCTCTTGCATGCTGTATGATGCCCTTCCGTGGACTCATGACAGACAGCCGGGAGCAGGCCCCTCGCACCCACGCCCTCTCGCCTTCTCTCCCTCTCAACCTCCCAGCCCGTCTCCCTCCTGGGCCGGTCCCGCCCCACGCTGGGGACCCCGCGCACCTCCCCTCCCGCTCCCAAGTGCCCCCCCCCGCCCGCCACCAGCATCCTCGAAGCTCAAGCCCTCTCCCACCGGCAATGTTAAGGCGATACACCTTAAAGATCACTTTGTTCTGGAAGTACGGGTTGCTCCCAAAGGAAAACATCAACCTGAAAAGGTATTTGGGATGGCCCAGTACCTCCACCTGCCCCGCCGAAGAAAGAGGACGGGAAGGGGGAACGTGTCTTCTAGGTGCCCCGAGCTGTTTGCCTGGCTGCGGCACTGAACCACGTTGCCCGGCCCCCTCCTGCTCAAACCCCACGCCCACCGGGCCTCCCCCAGCCTCCGTCTCCGAGGACTGACCTCCAAATGGGTCACGGAGCTGAGCACGTGTCTGTCCTGGTCACCCGTCACGGCCGATATCTTGGGGTGTTTCAGGATCTGCCTTGGGTCTAGGAGCCTCGCCGGCACGTGCTACGGAAAGAGAGGCAGGAGCCACCCGGACCTTCCCGGCTGAGAGCAAGCGACCGAAGTTGCAAAAGTGCGGAAACGCCAAGCACTGCCGCCCTCCCAACCTGGTCAGCTCCTGCCCTTTCTTCCCACCTGCTCCACCCTGGGGAGTCCCTTGGCTTCCAGCACCTCTGAGGCTGCCTGCCCCCGACAGGGCAAGGCCGAGGGCCTGACTGCGCTCTGTTCCCACGTCCCCCTGGCCTGCGCGTGTGGCCTGCAGGCAGTCACTGCTTTGGACGGCTGGATGTGCTCCGTCCCACTGTCACGGCCGGGATTGCTTGTGTGTTTGCCTGAAGCCCCGTGACTTTGAGGGGCCTCCTGTGCCCAGGAGGGGGCCGCTCGGGTCACCGGGAGCACGGCTGCGCGCCCACGGCCCAAAGCGTGGTCCTGGCAGAGTCAGCGAGTGAGGGAGGGAAAGCGGTAGGTGGGGGCAGGGGGAAAGCAAAAGAGAGAGAGGGACAGAGAGACCCCACACCAGGAGGAAGGGACACAGAGGGAGGGCAGAGAGGACAGGGGGAGAGGGCGGGCGAGGACACAGAGGGGGAGAGACAGGCAGGGAGGAAAGGTGCGGGTAGGCGCCTGGGCCTGGGGCCCCGGCCTGGCTGTGTGGGGCCTGTGGAGACAGAGTTTGCAGCACCCCGGCAGCGCCGGGTCTGGGTTCCCGCGGTCTGCCGAAGCGAGGCGGCCCGCTGACTGGCTTGGCAACCCGAGAGCGGACGACATTGTGGGTCTGCCCTGATCTTTGCAAATTTGGAAAACCACGCAGGCTCTGAAGGACAGGGAACGGCGGAGGGCAGCCTCTCCGTGTGCCCCATGTACCCAGCAAACGTTTCCTTCCAATATCTGCTCTGAGCCAAGCGGGCTTTGTGCTACCCTACTTGTCGAAGCGTGTTGACCCGTGTTCCCTGAACCCCGCAAGGCTGTTGGGAGTGTGCTGCAGCCCCAAAGCTTCCGCCCGCAGCTTCTGCACAGACAGGCTCTGGACAGGTCGCAGCCCCAGCGTTCTCACCCCCGCCGCGCCCCGCCTTCTTCTGCTGTGCATTGTAGGGATCGTGGGCCCACTCCCACCCGGCAAGGGGGCGGAGAGCCCTTCTCCCCAGCGCTCATGGCCGTGGCCGTGGCTCTGCTGCTGCCCTCCTCGCGGTGATCCTCCACAGCAGCCAAGCCCCACCAGCCGGAGGAAAGATATGGCCTGGGATGCCCTGGATATGACGGCCCTCCGGCGAGCCAGGTGAGAAGTCCGCTTCTGATTCATCCTGCACTTGGGGCGCAAGTAGGGCCTGGTAGCTTGGGCGTCCACAGAGCTGAGCGCCAACTGAACAACCTCCAGCGCGGCCAGTGGGGCCCCCGGCTGGATCGGGACCCAGCCCTGGCCCTTCCTGCCGCAGCTCCTGCAGCTTCTCGTCCTGCTCTGCTTGTGCCACCTCCTCGTCTTCCGCCGCCACGACCTCCGCCAGCGCCATGATATCCTCCCCCACGACCACCAAATCCTCCCCCGCGCCGGCCTCGCCTCTGCGCTGCGGGGCCTCAGCCTCCCGCGCAGCCTCTGCCGCCATGCCCCCCGCACCTAGGGCCTGCGGCACCCCCGCCCCGCCCCAGGCGCCTGCCTCCCCACCGGGCCCCCTCCTCCTCACGACCCCCTCAGCGGACTAAGGTGGTCCAGGTTTCCGGGGCAGCCCCGGCTTCGCCGGACCCCGCCTGGCTCTCCATGGGGCCGTGGACCCGAACCCCCGGCAAGCCACGGAGCGAAGGAGCTGGAGGGGCGAGCACGCGGCTCCCACAAGCGGCCGGCAGGTGGCGCTCTGGCGCCCACGGCTGGAGGCCGGTACCCAGCGGAGGCGGCGGGCCTGGGGGACGCATGCGCACAAAGCCTTGGGGCCCGGTGGCGTCTGGGTGGCGTCTGGGTGGCGGGGCGGGGGTGCGCCTGTGGCCTTGGCGGGATGGAAGCCCGGCCTCACGCCCAGGACGCTGACCGGCCCCGGGACCCCACCAGTGGCACGGCGGTGGGCGTGGCCGCACCCGGCCCGCCCCTCGCCGCCGCGGGAGCCGGTCCGCACGCGCGTCTCCTCAGGGGTGGCGTCCGTGCCCGGACCCTGGCCATCTTCTTCGCTGACACCTCCCAGGCCATTCCCGGCGGGTCCCTGCTATCACAAACCTCGTGTTCACCTTCTCGTCAGTTCCCCTGGGAACACGCTACTGGCACCGGGGAATTCAAACCCAGCGGCTCAATAGCGTGACCGCCCGCCGCCCGGAAACCTCACCCGGCCCCTTCTTAGTCACGCCGGGGCGAAGCCCTGAAGTCATCCGCTGCTGCGCCAACCACTGCCACATGGCTGTCCACATGGCTTTCCCCCCTTTCCCCGCCCGGTGCGGGAGGGAGTCGGGAGGCCGCCCAGCAGGATCCGGGATGCGGGGACCTCCCCGCCCCAACGACCCGCCTCTCCTACAAAGAGAGGAACCGCACACAGGTATTGGGCCTGAAATTTACAAGGAGCCACGGTCCGAGGCCACCTCCGTGCTTACACAACCACTGGCACAGCCCCGGTGAGGTCCGCGATTGGGACTCGGGGGCATGCTAATGGGCCGCCCACGTAGCCTAAAGGGTAATAACTCTGGGTGTGTTCTTTCGTTAAAGCCACTGCTAGGACTCGCTCCCACCATACTTTCCTCTGCCGGGCCCTTCATCTTTGCTTTCTCCCTCCTTGTCTGACTTCCGCGCTCCCTTTCCCTGTGTCTGCCTTCCCGCCTCACCATAACTGCCAGGGATGTCCGAGCTCCAGCCTAATGGTCCCCGGAGCCTGCTTTTGTCCGCCTTCCTGAGGAGCTGTGGCTGTCTCGGCTGCCCCAGCTCTGCTGCAAGTTCTTCCTTGGTCTGTCTCTCACTGAGTGGAGTGCCAGCCAGGGAGGGGATGGCAAAGTGAGCACTGGCAGCACACCCTGCCCTTTCTCCGGTACTCACCAGGTCCTTCGCGACAGTCCCACAACTCATGCCGGTCCGCTGCGCGGAGGCATTCCGGAATGTGTACGATGCACGCTGCATGAGGTTGGAGGAAGGCCCAGCGGGTGATGGCAAGGCCGAGGGCGTTGGTGTTGCATCGCCCTGGGAGGGCCTCCCGTCCCTAAGAGGAATGGGTCGGGCCGCCCGTGGCACGAGGGGGGGATTTGACCGGAAAGAGGCCCGAGGAGCCCCCTTGGGGTGAAGTGCAGGGTTCTGGGCCGTAGCGCATCACCGTTTCAAACTCTACTTGTCGACGCAAACGGGGGACCCTGCACGGATAACAACGCCCGGCCGTCTGCGGGGGAGAAGCACAATTTTCGGAGCCTGTCCCTGGCACAGCCCAGACTGTGGGTTTACTGCCACAGGCCAAACCGAATTAGCTCTTGTAAACTTGCCCAAGACACTAAAGCAGGGTTCCGAAGGAAATAGTGCACCCAAAACAGCGCATCCCCGGAGTCGGAGAAACCTGGGAGGGGGGGGGAGGGGGGCTAGACAGAGAGCGTGGGAAGAGCAGGAGTGGCGCAGAGAAGGAGAGGAGGAGAGAGGGTGGGCCCAGGGAGAGGAACAGGGAGCAAGAGGAGGGGCTGCCACAGAGAGAGGAGGGCAGAGGAGGAGGGAGGCCTGGGGACAGTGAGGGAGGGAGGGGGAGGGAGAGAGGGAGGGAGCGAGGACCGGCGGAGGCAGGGAGGGAGGCTGAATTCTGTACATTGCACAGCCTACAGTCTGAAAGGAAACATTCCTCCCTGGACGTCAAGAGGAGATCTGAAAACACCCGTGGACCTGCAGACAGATCCCACGAGGTCATGCGGGGTGAGATGGAGAGGCAAAGCCCCAAAGAGATGAAGTGACGGCTTCTCAGAGGTCTGCGGGAAACCCTCATGCCCACCGCGGACAGGCACGAGTCGGGAACGCCAGAGAGAGGTGGGAGGGAGTTAGTCACGCAGCAGTTGCACGAAGACCTAAGGTGACAGGGCTTTGCGCATTGGCCCACAATGCTCACTCTGCACATCCAAGGAGCCCGATGCGCTCCTAGCGGAAGGCACGCTCCAAAGACATGCCCAGGCCAGTGGACGAGCGAGGCAGAGACGCGTCTCTCGGCAGCCTACAGAGTTGGGACTGACCCATCACACACCGGGGAGCCTCGGGGAGAGGAAGAGCCAGCTTCCCCTTCGGATGCGCGGAGGCCAGAAGGCGGTGCGTGATACGTTCGACAGGTCCAGAGAAAACGTACCGTAACGTGCAGGCGACGTTCGGCACCAATGACCCAGAAAATGTTCACAAGACGTAAGGAGAAGGAGTGCGAGGAGGAGCCCGTGGGTCCGGAGGGGTGGGGCTGGGATGGAGGTGGGAGGCGGGGCTCTATGCTAAGGAGAGTCCGGCCTGCCGAAATGAAGCGGGTCCCTGAGTCCCTTAAGTCAAGCTGCTAGCCT
Organism: Eumetopias jubatus; assembly: GCF_037043125.1. Taxonomy (NCBI): domain Eukaryota; kingdom Metazoa; phylum Chordata; class Mammalia; order Carnivora; family Otariidae; genus Eumetopias; species Eumetopias jubatus. The sequence continues at coordinate 743,167 of NW_028274889.1, forward strand.
GAAATAAGGCATCCCCGTAGAGTACATGCCAAACAAACACCAGAGCAGGATTTGACTATGGAAGTACTCTGGGTTGCCTATCTGGCCCCAAAGACAAATGCGTCCAAGGCAGGCAACCGTTTGCATTCCTCGGCTGAGCACGCACCCAGCTGTCTCTTGCATGCTGTATGATGCCCTTCCGTGGACTCATGACAGACAGCCGGGAGCAGGCCCCTCGCACCCACGCCCTCTCGCCTTCTCTCCCTCTCAACCTCCCAGCCCGTCTCCCTCCTGGGCCGGTCCCGCCCCACGCTGGGGACCCCGCGCACCTCCCCTCCCGCTCCCAAGTGCCCCCCCCCGCCCGCCACCAGCATCCTCGAAGCTCAAGCCCTCTCCCACCGGCAATGTTAAGGCGATACACCTTAAAGATCACTTTGTTCTGGAAGTACGGGTTGCTCCCAAAGGAAAACATCAACCTGAAAAGGTATTTGGGATGGCCCAGTACCTCCACCTGCCCCGCCGAAGAAAGAGGACGGGAAGGGGGAACGTGTCTTCTAGGTGCCCCGAGCTGTTTGCCTGGCTGCGGCACTGAACCACGTTGCCCGGCCCCCTCCTGCTCAAACCCCACGCCCACCGGGCCTCCCCCAGCCTCCGTCTCCGAGGACTGACCTCCAAATGGGTCACGGAGCTGAGCACGTGTCTGTCCTGGTCACCCGTCACGGCCGATATCTTGGGGTGTTTCAGGATCTGCCTTGGGTCTAGGAGCCTCGCCGGCACGTGCTACGGAAAGAGAGGCAGGAGCCACCCGGACCTTCCCGGCTGAGAGCAAGCGACCGAAGTTGCAAAAGTGCGGAAACGCCAAGCACTGCCGCCCTCCCAACCTGGTCAGCTCCTGCCCTTTCTTCCCACCTGCTCCACCCTGGGGAGTCCCTTGGCTTCCAGCACCTCTGAGGCTGCCTGCCCCCGACAGGGCAAGGCCGAGGGCCTGACTGCGCTCTGTTCCCACGTCCCCCTGGCCTGCGCGTGTGGCCTGCAGGCAGTCACTGCTTTGGACGGCTGGATGTGCTCCGTCCCACTGTCACGGCCGGGATTGCTTGTGTGTTTGCCTGAAGCCCCGTGACTTTGAGGGGCCTCCTGTGCCCAGGAGGGGGCCGCTCGGGTCACCGGGAGCACGGCTGCGCGCCCACGGCCCAAAGCGTGGTCCTGGCAGAGTCAGCGAGTGAGGGAGGGAAAGCGGTAGGTGGGGGCAGGGGGAAAGCAAAAGAGAGAGAGGGACAGAGAGACCCCACACCAGGAGGAAGGGACACAGAGGGAGGGCAGAGAGGACAGGGGGAGAGGGCGGGCGAGGACACAGAGGGGGAGAGACAGGCAGGGAGGAAAGGTGCGGGTAGGCGCCTGGGCCTGGGGCCCCGGCCTGGCTGTGTGGGGCCTGTGGAGACAGAGTTTGCAGCACCCCGGCAGCGCCGGGTCTGGGTTCCCGCGGTCTGCCGAAGCGAGGCGGCCCGCTGACTGGCTTGGCAACCCGAGAGCGGACGACATTGTGGGTCTGCCCTGATCTTTGCAAATTTGGAAAACCACGCAGGCTCTGAAGGACAGGGAACGGCGGAGGGCAGCCTCTCCGTGTGCCCCATGTACCCAGCAAACGTTTCCTTCCAATATCTGCTCTGAGCCAAGCGGGCTTTGTGCTACCCTACTTGTCGAAGCGTGTTGACCCGTGTTCCCTGAACCCCGCAAGGCTGTTGGGAGTGTGCTGCAGCCCCAAAGCTTCCGCCCGCAGCTTCTGCACAGACAGGCTCTGGACAGGTCGCAGCCCCAGCGTTCTCACCCCCGCCGCGCCCCGCCTTCTTCTGCTGTGCATTGTAGGGATCGTGGGCCCACTCCCACCCGGCAAGGGGGCGGAGAGCCCTTCTCCCCAGCGCTCATGGCCGTGGCCGTGGCTCTGCTGCTGCCCTCCTCGCGGTGATCCTCCACAGCAGCCAAGCCCCACCAGCCGGAGGAAAGATATGGCCTGGGATGCCCTGGATATGACGGCCCTCCGGCGAGCCAGGTGAGAAGTCCGCTTCTGATTCATCCTGCACTTGGGGCGCAAGTAGGGCCTGGTAGCTTGGGCGTCCACAGAGCTGAGCGCCAACTGAACAACCTCCAGCGCGGCCAGTGGGGCCCCCGGCTGGATCGGGACCCAGCCCTGGCCCTTCCTGCCGCAGCTCCTGCAGCTTCTCGTCCTGCTCTGCTTGTGCCACCTCCTCGTCTTCCGCCGCCACGACCTCCGCCAGCGCCATGATATCCTCCCCCACGACCACCAAATCCTCCCCCGCGCCGGCCTCGCCTCTGCGCTGCGGGGCCTCAGCCTCCCGCGCAGCCTCTGCCGCCATGCCCCCCGCACCTAGGGCCTGCGGCACCCCCGCCCCGCCCCAGGCGCCTGCCTCCCCACCGGGCCCCCTCCTCCTCACGACCCCCTCAGCGGACTAAGGTGGTCCAGGTTTCCGGGGCAGCCCCGGCTTCGCCGGACCCCGCCTGGCTCTCCATGGGGCCGTGGACCCGAACCCCCGGCAAGCCACGGAGCGAAGGAGCTGGAGGGGCGAGCACGCGGCTCCCACAAGCGGCCGGCAGGTGGCGCTCTGGCGCCCACGGCTGGAGGCCGGTACCCAGCGGAGGCGGCGGGCCTGGGGGACGCATGCGCACAAAGCCTTGGGGCCCGGTGGCGTCTGGGTGGCGTCTGGGTGGCGGGGCGGGGGTGCGCCTGTGGCCTTGGCGGGATGGAAGCCCGGCCTCACGCCCAGGACGCTGACCGGCCCCGGGACCCCACCAGTGGCACGGCGGTGGGCGTGGCCGCACCCGGCCCGCCCCTCGCCCCCGCGGGAGCCGGTCCGCACGCGCGTCTCCTCAGGGGTGGCGTCCGTGCCCGGACCCTGGCCATCTTCTTCGCTGACACCTCCCAGGCCATTCCCGGCGGGTCCCTGCTATCACAAACCTCGTGTTCACCTTCTCGTCAGTTCCCCTGGGAACACGCTACTGGCACCGGGGAATTCAAACCCAGCGGCTCAATAGCGTGACCGCCCGCCGCCCGGAAACCTCACCCGGCCCCTTCTTAGTCACGCCGGGGCGAAGCCCTGAAGTCATCCGCTGCTGCGCCAACCACTGCCACATGGCTGTCCACATGGCTTTCCCCCCTTTCCCCGCCCGGTGCGGGAGGGAGTCCGGAGGCCGCCCAGCAGGATCCGGGATGCGGGGACCTCCCCGCCCCAACGACCCGCCTCTCCTACAAAGAGAGGAACCGCACACAGGTATTGGGCCTGAAATTTACAAGGAGCCACGGTCCGAGGCCACCTCCGTGCTTACACAACCCCTGGCACAGCCCCGGTGAGGTCCGCGATTGGGAGGCGGGGGCATGCTAATGGGCCGCCCACGTAGCCTAAAGGGTAATACCTCTGGGTGTGTTCTTTCGTTAAAGCCACTGCTAGGACTCGCTCCCACCATACTTTCCTCTGCCGGGCCCTTCATCTTTGCTTTCTCCCTCCTTGTCTGACTTCCGCGCTCCCTTTCCCTGTGTCTGCCTTCCCGCCTCACCATAACTGCCAGGGATGTCCGAGCTCCAGCCTAATGGTCCCCGGAGCCTGCTTTTGTCCGCCTTCCTGAGGAGCTGTGGCTGTCTCGGCTGCCCCAGCTCTGCTGCAAGTTCTTCCTTGGTCTGTCTCTCACTGAGTGGAGTGCCAGCCAGGGAGGGGATGGCAAAGTGAGCACTGGCAGCACACCCTGCCCTTTCTCCGGTACTCACCAGGTCCTTCGCGACAGTCCCACACCTCATGCCGGTCCGCTGCGCGGAGGCATTCCGGAATGTGTACGATGCACGCTGCATGAGGTTGGAGGAAGGCCCAGCGGGTGATGGCAAGGCCGAGGGCGTTGGTGTTGCATCGCCCTGGGAGGGCCTCCCGTCCCTAAGAGGAATGGGTCGGGCCGCCCGTGGCAGGAGGGGGGGATTTGAGCGGAAAGAGGCCGGAGGAGCCCCCTTGGGGTGAAGTGCAGGGTTCTGGGCCGTAGCGCGTCACCGTTTCAAACTCTACTTCTCGACGCAAACGGGGGACCCTGCACGGATAACAACGCCCGGCCCTCTGCGGGGGAGAAGCACAATTTTCGGAGCCTGTCCCTGGCACAGCCCAGACTGTGGGTTTACTGCCACAGGCCAAACCGAATTAGCTCTTGTAAACTTGCCCAAGACACTAAAGGAGGGTTCCGAGGAAATAGTGCACCCAAAACAGCGCATCCCCGGAGTCGGAGAAACCTGGGAGGGGGGGGAGGGGGGCTGGACAGAGAGCGGGAGAAGAGCAGGAGTGGCGCGGAGAAGGAGAGGAGGAGAGAGGGTGGGCCCAGGGAGAGGAACAGGGAGCGAGAGGAGGGGCTGCCACAGAGAGAGGAGGGCAGAGGAGGAGGGAGGCCTGGGGACAGTGAGGGAGGGAGGGGGAGGGAGAGAGGGAGGGAGCGAGGACCGGCGGAGGCAGGGAGGGAGGCTGAATTCTGTACATTGCACAGCCTACAGTCTGAAAGGAAACATTCCTCCCTGGACGTCAAGAGGAGATCTGAAAACACCCGTGGACCTGCAGACAGATCCCACGAGGTCATGCGGGGTGAGATGGAGAGGCAAAGCCCCAAAGAGATGAAGTGACGGCTTCTCAGAGGTCTGCGGGAAACCCTCATGCCCACCGCGGACAGGCACGAGTCGGGAACGCCAGAGAGAGGTGGGAGGGAGTTAGTCACGCAGCAGTTGCACGAAGACCTAAGGTGACAGGGCTTTGCGCATTGGCCCACAATGCTCACTCTGCACATCCAAGGAGCCCGATGCGCTCCTAGCGGAAGGCACGCTCCAAAGACATGCCCAGGCCAGTGGACGAGCGAGGCAGAGACGCGTCTCTCGGCAGCCTACAGAGTTGGGACTGACCCATCACACACCGGGGAGCCTCGGGGAGAGGAAGAGCCAGCTTCCCCTTCGGATGCGCGGAGGCCAGAAGGCGGTGCGTGATACGTTCGACAGGTCCAGAGAAAACGTACCGTAACGTGCAGGCGACGTTCGGCACCAATGACCCAGAAAATGTTCACAAGACGTAAGGAGAAGGAGTGCGAGGAGGAGCCCGTGGGTCCGGAGGGGTGGGGCTGGGATGGAGGTGGGAGGCGGGGCTCTATGCTAAGGAGAGTCCGGCCTGCCGAAATGAAGCAGGTCCCTGAGTCCCTTAAGTCAAGCTGCTAGCCTGAAATAAGGCATCCCCGTAGAGTACATGCCAAACAAACACCAGAGCAGGATTTGACTATGGAAGTACTCTGGGTTGCCTATCTGGCCCCAAAGACAAATGCGTCCAAGGCAGGCAACCGTTTGCATTCCTCGGCTGAGCACGCACCCAGCTGTCTCTTGCATGCTGTATGATGCCCTTCCGTGGACTCATGACAGACAGCCGGGAGCAGGCCCCTCGCACCCACGCCCTCTCGCCTTCTCTCCCTCTCAACCTCCCAGCCCGTCTCCCTCCTGGGCCGGTCCCGCCCCACGCTGGGGACCCCGCGCACCTCCCCTCCCGCTCCCAAGTGCCCCCCCACGCCCGCCACCAGCATCCTCGAAGCTCAAGCCCTCTCCCACCGGCAATGTTAAGGCGATACACCTTAAAGATCACTTTGTTCTGGAAGTACGGGTTGCTCCCAAAGGAAAACATCAACCTGAAAAGGTATTTGGGATGGCCCAGTACCTCCACCTGCCCCGCCGAAGAAAGAGGACGGGAAGGGGGAACGTGTCTTCTAGGTGCCCCGAGCTGTTTGCCTGGCTGCGGCACTGAACCACGTTGCCCGGCCCCCTCCTGCTCAAACCCCACGCCCACCGGGCCTCCCCCAGCCTCCGTCTCCGAGGACTGACCTCCAAATGGGTCACGGAGCTGAGCACGTGTCTGTCCTGGTCACCCGTCACGGCCGATATCTTGGGGTGTTTCAGGATCTGCCTTGGGTCTAGGAGCCTCGCCGGCACGTGCTACGGAAAGAGAGGCAGGAGCCACCCGGACCTTCCCGGCTGAGAGCAAGCGACCGAAGTTGCAAAAGTGCGGAAACGCCAAGCACTGCCGCCCTCCCAACCTGGTCAGCTCCTGCCCTTTCTTCCCACCTGCTCCACCCTGGGGAGTCCCTTGGCTTCCAGCACCTCTGAGGCTGCCTGCCCCCGACAGGGCAAGGCCGAGGGCCTGACTGCGCTCTGTTCCCACGTCCCCCTGGCCTGCGCGTGTGGCCTGCAGGCAGTCACTGCTTTGGACGGCTGGATGTGCTCCGTCCCACTGTCACGGCCGGGATTGCTTGTGTGTTTGCCTGAAGCCCCGTGACTTTGAGGGGCCTCCTGTGCCCAGGAGGGGGCCGCTCGGGTCACCGGGAGCACGGCTGCGCGCCCACGGCCCAAAGCGTGGTCCTGGCAGAGTCAGCGAGTGAGGGAGGGAAAGCGGTAGGTGGGGGCAGGGGGAAAGCAAAAGAGAGAGAGGGACAGAGAGACCCCACACCAGGAGGAAGGGACACAGAGGGAGGGCAGAGAGGACAGGGGGAGAGGGCGGGCGAGGACACAGAGGGGGAGAGACAGGCAGGGAGGAAAGGTGCGGGTAGGCGCCTGGGCCTGGGGCCCCGGCCTGGCTGTGTGGGGCCTGTGGAGACAGAGTTTGCAGCACCCCGGCAGCGCCGGGTCTGGGTTCCCGCGGTCTGCCGAAGCGAGGCGGCCCGCTGACTGGCTTGGCAACCCGAGAGCGGACGACATTGTGGGTCTGCCCTGATCTTTGCAAATTTGGAAAACCACGCAGGCTCTGAAGGACAGGGAACGGCGGAGGGCAGCCTCTCCGTGTGCCCCATGTACCCAGCAAACGTTTCCTTCCAATATCTGCTCTGAGCCAAGCGGGCTTTGTGCTACCCTACTTGTCGAAGCGTGTTGACCCGTGTTCCCTGAACCCCGCAAGGCTGTTGGGAGTGTGCTGCAGCCCCAAAGCTTCCGCCCGCAGCTTCTGCACAGACAGGCTCTGGACAGGTCGCAGCCCCAGCGTTCTCACCCCCGCCGCGCCCCGCCTTCCTCTGCTGTGCATTGTAGGGATCGTGGGCCCACTCCCACCCGGCAAGGGGGCGGAGAGCCCTTCCCCCCAGCGCTCATGGCCGTGGCCGTGGCTCTGCTGCTGCCCTCCTCGCGGTGATCCTCCACAGCAGCCAAGCCCCACCAGCCGGAGGAAAGATATGGCCTGGGATGCCCTGGATTTGACGGCCCTCCGGCGAGCCAGGTGAGAACTCCGCTTCTGATTCATCCTGCACTTGGGGCGCAAGTAGGGCCTGGTAGCTTGGGCGTCCACAGAGCTGAGCGCCAACTGAACAACCTCCAGCGCGGCCAGTGGGGCCCCCGGCTGGATCGGGACCCAGCCCTGGCCCTTCCTGCCGCAGCTCCTGCAGCTTCTCGTCCTGCTCTGCTTGTGCCACCTCCTCGTCTTCCGCCGCCACGACCTCCGCCAGCGCCATGATATCCTCCCCCACGACCACCAAATCCTCCCCCGCGCCGGCCTCGCCTCTGCGCTGCGGGGCCTCAGCCTCCCGCGCAGCCTCTGCCGCCATGCCCCCCGCACCTAGGGCCTGCGGCACCCCCGCCCCGCCCCAGGCGCCTGCCTCCCCACCGGGCCCCCTCCTCCTCACGACCCCCTCAGCGGACTAAGGTGGTCCAGGGTTCCGGGGCAGCCCCGGCTTCGCCGGACCCCGCCTGGCTCTCCATGGGGACGTGGACCCGAACCCCCGGCAAGCCACGGAGCGAAGGAGCTGGAGGGGCGAGCACGCGGCTCCCACAAGCGGCCGGCAGGTGGCGCTCTGGCGCCCACGGCTGGAGGCCGGTACCCAGCGGAGGCGGCGGGCCTGGGGGACGCATGCGCACAAAGCCTTGGGGCCCGGTGGCGTCTGGGTGGCGTCTGGGTGGCGGGGCGGGGGTGCGCCTGTGGCCTTGGCGGGATGGAAGCCCGGCCTCACGCCCAGGACGCTGACCGGCCCCGGGACCCCACCAGTGGCACGGCGGTGGGCGTGGCCGCACCCGGCCCGCCCCTCGCCCCCGCGGGAGCCGGTCCGCACGCGCGTCTCCTCAGGGGTGGCGTCCGTGCCCGGACCCTGGCCATCTTCTTCGCTGACACCTCCCAGGCCATTCCCGGCGGGTCCCTGCTATCACAAACCTCGTGTTCACCTTCTCGTCAGTTCCCCTGGGAACACGCTACTGGCACCGGGGAATTCAAACCCAGCGGCTCAATAGCGTGACCGCCCGCCGCCCGGAAACCTCACCCGGCCCCTTCTTAGTCACGCCGGGGCGAAGCCCTGAAGTCATCCGCTGCTGCGCCAACCACTGCCACATGGCTGTCCACATGGCTTTCCCCCCTTTCCCCGCCCGGTGCGGGAGGGAGTCCGGAGGCCGCCCAGCAGGATCCGGGATGCGGGGACCTCCCCGCCCCAACGACCCGCCTCTCCTACAAAGAGAGGAACCGCACACAGGTATTGGGCCTGAAATTTACAAGGAGCCACGGTCCGAGGCCACCTCCGTGCTTACACAACCCCTGGCACAGCCCCGGTGAGGTCCGCGATTGGGAGGCGGGGGCATGCTAATGGGCCGCCCACGTAGCCTAAAGGGTAATACCTCTGGGTGTGTTCTTTCGTTAAAGCCACTGCTAGGACTCGCTCCCACCATACTTTCCTCTGCCGGGCCCTTCATCTTTGCTTTCTCCCTCCTTGTCTGACTTCCGCGCTCCCTTTCCCTGTGTCTGCCTTCCCGCCTCACCATAACTGCCAGGGATGTCCGAGCTCCAGCCTAATGGTCCCCGGAGCCTGCTTTTGTCCGCCTTCCTGAGGAGCTGTGGCTGTCTCGGCTGCCCCAGCTCTGCTGCAAGTTCTTCCTTGGTCTGTCTCTCACTGAGTGGAGTGCCAGCCAGGGAGGGGATGGCAAAGTGAGCACTGGCAGCACACCCTGCCCTTTCTCCGGTACTCACCAGGTCCTTCGCGACAGTCCCACACCTCATGCCGGTCCGCTGCGCGGAGGCATTCCGGAATGTGTACGATGCACGCTGCATGAGGTTGGAGGAAGGCCCAGCGGGTGATGGCAAGGCCGAGGGCGTTGGTGTTGCATCGCCCTGGGAGGGCCTCCCGTCCCTAAGAGGAATGGGTCGGGCCGCCCGTGGCAGGAGGGGGGGATTTGAGCGGAAAGAGGCCGGAGGAGCCCCCTTGGGGTGAAGTGCAGGGTTCTGGGCCGTAGCGCGTCACCGTTTCAAACTCTACTTCTCGACGCAAACGGGGGACCCTGCACGGATAACAACGCCCGGCCCTCTGCGGGGGAGAAGCACAATTTTCGGAGCCTGTCCCTGGCACAGCCCAGACTGTGGGTTTACTGCCACAGGCCAAACCGAATTAGCTCTTGTAAACTTGCCCAAGACACTAAAGGAGGGTTCCGAGGAAATAGTGCACCCAAAACAGCGCATCCCCGGAGTCGGAGAAACCTGGGAGGGGGGGGAGGGGGGCTGGACAGAGAGCGGGGGAAGAGCAGGAGTGGCGCGGAGAAGGAGAGGAGGAGAGAGGGTGGGCCCAGGGAGAGGAACAGGGAGCGAGAGGAGGGGCTGCCACAGAGAGAGGAGGGCAGAGGAGGAGGGAGGCCTGGGGACAGTGAGGGAGGGAGGGGGAGGGAGAGAGGGAGGGAGCGAGGACCGGCGGAGGCAGGGAGGGAGGCTGAATTCTGTACATTGCACAGCCTACAGTCTGAAAGGAAACATTCCTCCCTGGACGTCAAGAGGAGATCTGAAAACACCCGTGGACCTGCAGACAGATCCCACGAGGTCATGCGGGGTGAGATGGAGAGGCAAAGCCCCAAAGAGATGAAGTGACGGCTTCTCAGAGGTCTGCGGGAAACCCTCATGCCCACCGCGGACAGGCACGAGTCGGGAACGCCAGAGAGAGGTGGGAGGGAGTTAGTCACGCAGCAGTTGCACGAAGACCTAAGGTGACAGGGCTTTGCGCATTGGCCCACAATGCTCACTCTGCACATCCAAGGAGCCCGATGCGCTCCTAGCGGAAGGCACGCTCCAAAGACATGCCCAGGCCAGTGGACGAGCGAGGCAGAGACGCGTCTCTCGGCAGCCTACAGAGTTGGGACTGACCCATCACACACCGGGGAGCCTCGGGGAGAGGAAGAGCCAGCTTCCCCTTCGGATGCGCGGAGGCCAGAAGGCGGTGCGTGATACGTTCGACAGGTCCAGAGAAAACGTACCGTAACGTGCAGGCGACGTTCGGCACCAATGACCCAGAAAATGTTCACAAGACGTAAGGAGAAGGAGTGCGAGGAGGAGCCCGTGGGTCCGGAGTGGTGGGGCTGGGATGGAGGTGGGAGGCGGGGCTCTATGCTAAGGAGAGTCCGGCCTGCCGAAATGAAGCGGGTCCCTGAGTCCCTTAAGTCAAGCTGCTAGCCTGAAATAAGGCATCCCCGTAGAGTACATGCCAAACAAACACCAGAGCAGGATTTGACTATGGAAGTACTCTGGGTTGCCTATCTGGCCCCAAAGACAAATGCGTCCAAGGCAGGCAACCGTTTGCATTCCTCGGCTGAGCACGCACCCAGCTGTCTCTTGCATGCTGTATGATGCCCTTCCGTGGACTCATGACAGACAGCCGGGAGCAGGCCCCTCGCACCCACGCCCTCTCGCCTTCTCTCCCTCTCAACCTCCCAGCCCGTCTCCCTCCTGGGCCGGTCCCGCCCCACGCTGGGGACCCCGCGCACCTCCCCTCCCGCTCCCAAGTGCCCCCCCCCGCCCGCCAACAGCATCCTCGAAGCTCAAGCCCTCTCCCACCGGCAATGTTAAGGCGATACACCTTAAAGATCACTTTGTTCTGGAAGTACGGGTTGCTCCCAAAGGAAAACATCAACCTGAAAAGGTATTTGGGATGGCCCAGTACCTCCACCTGCCGCGCCGAAGAAAGAGGACGGGAAGGGGGAACGTGTCTTCTAGGTGCCCCGAGCTGTTTGCCTGGCTGCGGCACTGAACCACGTTGCCCGGCCCCCTCCTGCTCAAACCCCACGCCCACCGGGCCTCCCCCAGCCTCCGTCTCCGAGGACTGACCTCCAAATGGGTCACGGAGCTGAGCACGTGTCTGTCCTGGTCACCCGTCACGGCCGATATCTTGGGGTGTTTCAGGATCTGCCTTGGGTCTAGGAGCCTCGCCGGCACGTGCTACGGAAAGAGAGGCAGGAGCCACCCGGACCTTCCCGGCTGAGAGCAAGCGACCGAAGTTGCAAAAGTGCGGAAACGCCAAGCACTGCCGCCCTCCCAACCTGGTCAGCTCCTGCCCTTTCTTCCCACCTGCTCCACCCTGGGGAGTCCCTTGGCTTCCAGCACCTCTGAGGCTGCCTGCCCCCGACAGGGCAAGGCCGAGGGCCTGACTGCGCTCTGTTCCCACGTCCCCCTGGCCTGCGCGTGTGGCCTGCAGGCAGTCACTGCTTTGGACGGCTGGATGTGCTCCGTCCCACTGTCACGGCCGGGATTGCTTGTGTGTTTGCCTGAAGCCCCGTGACTTTGAGGGGCCTCCTGTGCCCAGGAGGGGGCCGCTCGGGTCACCTGGAGCACGGCTGCGCGCCCACGGCCCAAAGCGTGGTCCTGGCAGAGTCAGCGAGTGAGGGAGGGAAAGCGGTAGGTGGGGGCAGGGGGAAAGCAAAAGAGAGAGAGGGACAGAGAGACCCCACACCAGGAGGAAGGGACACAGAGGGAGGGCAGAGAGGACAGGGGGAGAGGGCGGGCGAGGACACAGAGGGGGAGAGACAGGCAGGGAGGAAAGGTGCGGGTAGGCGCCTGGGCCTGGGGCCCCGGCCTGGCTGTGTGGGGCCTGTGGAGACAGAGTTTGCAGCACCCCGGCAGCGCCGTGTCTGGGTTCCCGCGGTCTGCCGAAGCGAGGCGGCCCGCTGACTGGCTTGGCAACCCGAGAGCGGACGACATTGTGGGTCTGCCCTGATCTTTGCAAATTTGGAAAACCACGCAGGCTCTGAAGGACAGGGAACGGCGGAGGGCAGCCTCTCCGTGTGCCCCATGTACCCAGCAAACGTTTCCTTCCAATATCTGCTCTGAGCCAAGCGGGCTTTGTGCTACACTACTTGTCGAAGCGTGTTGACCCGTGTTCCCTGAACCCCGCAAGGCTGTTGGGAGTGTGCTGCAGCCCCAAAGCTTCCGCCCGCAGCTTCTGCACAGACAGGCTCTGGACAGGTCGCAGCCCCAGCGTTCTCACCCCCGCCGCGCCCCGCCTTCCTCTGCTGTGCATTGTAGGGATCGTGGGCCCACTCCCACCCGGCAAGGGGGCGGAGAGCCCTTCCCCCCAGCGCTCATGGCCGTGGCCGTGGCTCTGCTGCTGCCCTCCTCGCGGTGATCCTCCACAGCAGCCAAGCCCCACCAGCCGGAGGAAAGATATGGCCTGGGATGCCCTGGATATGACGGCCCTCCGGCGAGCCAGGTGAGAAGTCCGCTTCTGATTCATCCTGCACTTGGGGCGCAAGTAGGGCCTGGTAGCTTGGGCGTCCACAGAGCTGAGCGCCAACTGAACAACCTCCAGCGCGGCCAGTGGGGCCCCCGGCTGGATCGGGACCCAGCCCTGGCCCTTCCTGCCGCAGCTCCTGCAGCTTCTCGTCCTGCTCTGCTTGTGCCACCTCCTCGTCTTCCGCCGCCACGACCTCCGCCAGCGCCATGATATCCTCCCCCACGACCACCAAATCCTCCCCCGCGCCGGCCTCGCCTCTGCGCTGCGGGGCCTCAGCCTCCCGCGCAGCCTCTGCCGCCATGCCCCCCGCACCTAGGGCCTGCGGCACCCCCGCCCCGCCCCAGGCGCCTGCCTCCCCACCGGGCCCCCTCCTCCTCACGACCCCCTCAGCGGACTAAGGTGGTCCAGGGTTCCGGGGCAGCCCCGGCTTCGCCGGACCCCGCCTGGCTCTCCATGGGGCCGTGGACCCGAACCCCCGGCAAGCCACGGAGCGAAGGAGCTGGAGGGGCGAGCACGCGGCTCCCACAAGCGGCCGGCAGGTGGCGCTCTGGCGCCCACGGCTGGAGGCCGGTACCCAGCGGAGGCGGCGGGCCTGGGGTACGCATGCGCACAAAGCCTTGGGGCCCGGTGGCGTCTGGGTGGCGTCTGGGTGGCGGGGCGGGGGTGCGCCTGTGGCCTTGGCGGGATGGAAGCCCGGCCTCACGCCCAGGACGCTGACCGGCCCCGGGACCCCACCAGTGGCACGGCGGTGGGCGTGGCCGCACCCGGCCCGCCCCTCGCCCCCGCGGGAGCCGGTCCGCACGCGCGTCTCCTCAGGGGTGGCGTCCGTGCCCGGACCCTGGCCATCTTCTTCGCTGACACCTCCCAGGCCATTCCCGGCGGGTCCCTGCTATCACAAACCTCGTGTTCACCTTCTCGTCAGTTCCCCTGGGAACACGCTACTGGCACCGGGGAATTCAAACCCAGCGGCTCAATAGCGTGACCGCCCGCCGCCCGGAAACCTCACCCGGCCCCTTCTTAGTCACGCCGGGGCGAAGCCCTGAAGTCATCCGCTGCTGCGCCAACCACTGCCACATGGCTGTCCACATGGCTTTCCCCCCTTTCCCCGCCCGGTGCGGGAGGGAGTCCGGAGGCCGCCCAGCAGGATCCGGGATGCGGGGACCTCCCCGCCCCAACGACCCGCCTCTCCTACAAAGAGAGGAACCGCACACAGGTATTGGGCCTGAAATTTACAAGGAGCCACGGTCCGAGGCCACCTCCGTGCTTACACAACCCCTGGCACAGCCCCGGTGAGGTCCGCGATTGGGAGGCGGGGGCCTGCTAATGGGCCGCCCACGTAGCCTAAAGGGTAATACCTCTGGGTGTGTTCTTTCGTTAAAGCCACTGCTAGGACTCGCTCCCACCATACTTTCCTCTGCCGGGCCCTTCATCTTTGCTTTCTCCCTCCTTGTCTGACTTCCGCGCTCCCTTTCCCTGTGTCTGCCTTCCCGCCTCACCATAACTGCCAGGGATGTCCGAGCTCCAGCCTAATGGTCCCCGGAGCCTGCTTTTGTCCGCCTTCCTGAGGAGCTGTGGCTGTCTCGGCTGCCCCAGCTCTGCTGCAAGTTCTTCCTTGGTCTGTCTCTCACTGAGTGGAGTGCCAGCCAGGGAGGGGATGGCAAAGTGAGCACTGGCAGCACACCCTGCCCTTTCTCCGGTACTCACCAGGTCCTTCGCGACAGTCCCACACCTCATGCCGGTCCGCTGCGCGGAGGCATTCCGGAATGTGTACGATGCACGCTGCATGAGGTTGGAGGAAGGCCCAGCGGGTGATGGCAAGGCCGAGGGCGTTGGTGTTGCATCGCCCTGGGAGGGCCTCCCGTCCCTAAGAGGAATGGGTCGGGCCGCCCGTGGCAGGAGGGGGGGATTTGAGCGGAAAGAGGCCGGAGGAGCCCCCTTGGGGTGAAGTGCAGGGTTCTGGGCCGTAGCGCGTCACCGTTTCAAACTCTACTTGTCGACGCAAACGGGGGACCCTGCACGGATAACAACGCCCGGCCCTCTGCGGGGGAGAAGCACAATTTTCGGAGCCTGTCCCTGGCACAGCCCAGACTGTGGGTTTACTGCCACAGGCCAAACCGAATTAGCTCTTGTAAACTTGCCCAAGACACTAAAGGAGGGTTCCGAGGAAATAGTGCACCCAAAACAGCGCATCCCCGGAGTCGGAGAAACCTGGGAGGGGGGGGAGGGGGGCTGGACAGAGAGCGGGGGAAGAGCAGGAGTGGCGCGGAGAAGGAGAGGAGGAGAGAGGGTGGGCCCAGGGAGAGGAACAGGGAGCGAGAGGAGGGGCTGCCACAGAGAGAGGAGGGCAGAGGAGGAGGGAGGCCTGGGGACAGTGAGGGAGGGAGGGGGAGGGAGAGAGGGAGGGAGCGAGGACCGGCGGAGGCAGGGAGGGAGGCTGAATTCTGTACATTGCACAGCCTACAGTCTGAAAGGAAACATTCCTCCCTGGACGTCAAGAGGAGATCTGAAAACACCCGTGGACCTGCAGACAGATCCCACGAGGTCATGCGGGGTGAGATGGAGAGGCAAAGCCCCAAAGAGATGAAGTGACGGCTTCTCAGAGGTCTGCGGGAAACCCTCATGCCCACCGCGGACAGGCACGAGTCGGGAACGCCAGAGAGAGGTGGGAGGGAGTTAGTCACGCAGCAGTTGCACGAAGACCTAAGGTGACAGGGCTTTGCGCATTGGCCCACAATGCTCACTCTGCACATCCAAGGAGCCCGATGCGCTCCTAGCGGAAGGCACGCTCCAAAGACATGCCCAGGCCAGTGGACGAGCGAGGCAGAGACGCGTCTCTCGGCAGCCTACAGAGTTGGGACTGACCCATCACACACCGGGGAGCCTCGGGGAGAGGAAGAGCCAGCTTCCCCTTCGGATGCGCGGAGGCCAGAAGGCGGTGCGTGATACGTTCGACAGGTCCAGAGAAAACGTACCGTAACGTGCAGGCGACGTTCGGCACCAATGACCCAGAAAATGTTCACAAGACGTAAGGAGAAGGAGTGCGAGGAGGAGCCCGTGGGTCCGGAGGGGTGGGGCTGGGATGGAGGTGGGAGGCGGGGCTCTATGCTAAGGAGAGTCCGGCCTGCCGAAATGAAGCGGGTCCCTGAGTCCCTTAAGTCAAGCTGCTAGCCTGAAAGAAGGCATCCCCGTAGAGTACATGCCAAACAAACACCAGAGCAGGATTTGACTATGGAAGTACTCTGGGTTGCCTATCTGGCCCCAAAGACAAATGCGTCCAAGGCAGGCAACCGTTTGCATTCCTCGGCTGAGCACGCACCCAGCTGTCTCTTGCATGCTGTATGATGCCCTTCCGTGGACTCATGACAGACAGCCGGGAGCAGGCCCCTCGCACCCACGCCCTCTCGCCTTCTCTCCCTCTCAACCTCCCAGCCCGTCTCCCTCCTGGGCCGGTCCCGCCCCACGCTGGGGACCCCGCGCACCTCCCCTCCCGCTCCCAAGTGCCCCCCCCCGCCCGCCACCAGCATCCTCGAAGCTCAAGCCCTCTCCCACCGGCAATGTTAAGGCGATACACCTTAAAGATCACTTTGTTCTGGAAGTACGGGTTGCTCCCAAAGGAAAACATCAACCTGAAAAGGTATTTGGGATGGCCCAGTACCTCCACCTGCCCCGCCGAAGAAAGAGGACGGGAAGGGGGAACGTGTCTTCTAGGTGCCCCGAGCTGTTTGCCTGGCTGCGGCACTGAACCACGTTGCCCGGCCCCCTCCTGCTCAAACCCCACGCCCACCGGGCCTCCCCCAGCCTCCGTCTCCGAGGACTGACCTCCAAATGGGTCACGGAGCTGAGCACGTGTCTGTCCTGGTCACCCGTCACGGCCGATATCTTGGGGTGTTTCAGGATCTGCCTTGGGTCTAGGAGCCTCGCCGGCACGTGCTACGGAAAGAGAGGCAGGAGCCACCCGGACCTTCCCGGCTGAGAGCAAGCGACCGAAGTTGCAAAAGTGCGGAAACGCCAAGCACTGCCGCCCTCCCAACCTGGTCAGCTCCTGCCCTTTCTTCCCACCTGCTCCACCCTGGGGAGTCCCTTGGCTTCCAGCACCTCTGAGGCTGCCTGCCCCCGACAGGGCAAGGCCGAGGGCCTGACTGCGCTCTGTTCCCACGTCCCCCTGGCCTGCGCGTGTGGCCTGCAGGCAGTCACTGCTTTGGACGGCTGGATGTGCTCCGTCCCACTGTCACGGCCGGGATTGCTTGTGTGTTTGCCTGAAGCCCCGTGACTTTGAGGGGCCTCCTGTGCCCAGGAGGGGGCCGCTCGGGTCACCTGGAGCACGGCTGCGCGCCCACGGCCCAAAGCGTGGTCCTGGCAGAGTCAGCGAGTGAGGGAGGGAAAGCGGTAGGTGGGGGCAGGGGGAAAGCAAAAGAGAGAGAGGGACAGAGAGACCCCACACCAGGAGGAAGGGACACAGAGGGAGGGCAGAGAGGACAGGGGGAGAGGGCGGGCGAGGACACAGAGGGGGAGAGACAGGCAGGGAGGAAAGGTGCGGGTAGGCGCCTGGGCCTGGGGCCCCGGCCTGGCTGTGTGGGGCCTGTGGAGACAGAGTTTGCAGCACCCCGGCAGCGCCGTGTCTGGGTTCCCGCGGTCTGCCGAAGCGAGGCGGCCCGCTGACTGGCTTGGCAACCCGAGAGCGGACGACATTGTGGGTCTGCCCTGATCTTTGCAAATTTGGAAAACCACGCAGGCTCTGAAGGACAGGGAACGGCGGAGGGCAGCCTCTCCGTGTGCCCCATGTACCCAGCAAACGTTTCCTTCCAATATCTGCTCTGAGCCAAGCGGGCTTTGTGCTACCCTACTTGTCGAAGCGTGTTGACCCGTGTTCCCTGAACCCCGCAAGGCTGTTGGGAGTGTGCTGCAGCCCCAAAGCTTCCGCCCGCAGCTTCTGCACAGACAGGCTCTGGACAGGTCGCAGCCCCAGCGTTCTCACCCCCGCCGCGCCCCGCCTTCCTCTGCTGTGCATTGTAGGGATCGTGGGCCCACTCCCACCCGGCAAGGGGGCGGAGAGCCCTTCCCCCCAGCGCTCATGGCCGTGGCCGTGGCTCTGCTGCTGCCCTCCTCGCGGTGATCCTCCACAGCAGCCAAGCCCCACCAGCCGGAGGAAAGATATGGCCTGGGATGCCCTGGATTTGACGGCCCTCCGGCGAGCCAGGTGAGAACTCCGCTTCTGATTCATCCTGCACTTGGGGCGCAAGTAGGGCCTGGTAGCTTGGGCGTCCACAGAGCTGAGCGCCAACTGAACAACCTCCAGCGCGGCCAGTGGGGCCCCCGGCTGGATCGGGACCCAGCCCTGGCCCTTCCTGCCGCAGCTCCTGCAGCTTCTCGTCCTGCTCTGCTTGTGCCACCTCCTCGTCTTCCGCCGCCACGACCTCCGCCAGCGCCATGATATCCTCCCCCACGACCACCAAATCCTCCCCCGCGCCGGCCTCGCCTCTGCGCTGCGGGGCCTCAGCCTCCCGCGCAGCCTCTGCCGCCATGCCCCCCGCACCTAGGGCCTGCGGCACCCCCGCCCCGCCCCAGGCGCCTGCCTCCCCACCGGGCCCCCTCCTCCTCACGACCCCCTCAGCGGACTAAGGTGGTCCAGGGTTCCGGGGCAGCCCCGGCTTCGCCGGACCCCGCCTGGCTCTCCATGGGGACGTGGACCCGAACCCCCGGCAAGCCACGGAGCGAAGGAGCTGGAGGGGCGAGCACGCGGCTCCCACAAGCGGCCGGCAGGTGGCGCTCTGGCGCCCACGGCTGGAGGCCGGTACCCAGCGGAGGCGGCGGGCCTGGGGGACGCATGCGCACAAAGCCTTGGGGCCCGGTGGCGTCTGGGTGGCGTCTGGGTGGCGGGGCGGGGGTGCGCCTGTGGCCTTGGCGGGATGGAAGCCCGGCCTCACGCCCAGGACGCTGACCGGCCCCGGGACCCCACCAGTGGCACGGCGGTGGGCGTGGCCGCACCCGGCCCGCCCCTCGCCCCCGCGGGAGCCGGTCCGCACGCGCGTCTCCTCAGGGGTGGCGTCCGTGCCCGGACCCTGGCCATCTTCTTCGCTGACACCTCCCAGGCCATTCCCGGCGGGTCCCTGCTATCACAAACCTCGTGTTCACCTTCTCGTCAGTTCCCCTGGGAACACGCTACTGGCACCGGGGAATTCAAACCCAGCGGCTCAATAGCGTGACCGCCCGCCGCCCGGAAACCTCACCCGGCCCCTTCTTAGTCACGCCGGGGCGAAGCCCTGAAGTCATCCGCTGCTGCGCCAACCACTGCCACATGGCTGTCCACATGGCTTTCCCCCCTTTCCCCGCCCGGTGCGGGAGGGAGTCCGGAGGCCGCCCAGCAGGATCCGGGATGCGGGGACCTCCCCGCCCCAACGACCCGCCTCTCCTACAAAGAGAGGAACCGCACACAGGTATTGGGCCTGAAATTTACAAGGAGCCACGGTCCGAGGCCACCTCCGTGCTTACACAACCCCTGGCACAGCCCCGGTGAGGTCCGCGATTGGGAGGCGGGGGCATGCTAATGGGCCGCCCACGTAGCCTAAAGGGTAATACCTCTGGGTGTGTTCTTTCGTTAAAGCCACTGCTAGGACTCGCTCCCACCATACTTTCCTCTGCCGGGCCCTTCATCTTTGCTTTCTCCCTCCTTGTCTGACTTCCGCGCTCCCTTTCCCTGTGTCTGCCTTCCCGCCTCACCATAACTGCCAGGGATGTCCGAGCTCCAGCCTAATGGTCCCCGGAGCCTGCTTTTGTCCGCCTTCCTGAGGAGCTGTGGCTGTCTCGGCTGCCCCAGCTCTGCTGCAAGTTCTTCCTTGGTCTGTCTCTCACTGAGTGGAGTGCCAGCCAGGGAGGGGATGGCAAAGTGAGCACTGGCAGCACACCCTGCCCTTTCTCCGGTACTCACCAGGTCCTTCGCGACAGTCCCACACCTCATGCCGGTCCGCTGCGCGGAGGCATTCCGGAATGTGTACGATGCACGCTGCATGAGGTTGGAGGAAGGCCCAGCGGGTGATGGCAAGGCCGAGGGCGTTGGTGTTGCATCGCCCTGGGAGGGCCTCCCGTCCCTAAGAGGAATGGGTCGGGCCGCCCGTGGCACGAGGGGGGGATTTGACCGGAAAGAGGCCCGAGGAGCCCCCTTGGGGTGAAGTGCAGGGTTCTGGGCCGTAGCGCGTCACCGTTTCAAACTCTACTTGTCGACGCAAACGGGGGACCCTGCACGGATAACAACGCCCGGCCGTCTGCGGGGGAGAAGCACAATTTTCGGAGCCTGTCCCTGGCACAGCCCAGACTGTGGGTTTACTGCCACAGGCCAAACCGAATTAGCTCTTGTAAACTTGCCCAAGACACTAAAGGAGGGTTCCGAAGGAAATAGTGCACCCAAAACAGCGCATCCCCGGAGTCGGAGAAACCTGGGAGGGGGGGGAGGGGGGCTAGACAGAGAGCGGGGGAAGAGCAGGAGTGGCGCGGAGAAGGAGAGGAGGAGAGAGGGTGGGCCCATGGAGAAGAACAGGGAGCGAGAGGAGGGGCTGCCACAGAGAGAGGAGGGCAGAGGAGGAGGGAGGCCTGGGGACAGGGAGGGAGGGAGGGGGAGGGAGAGAGGGAGGGAGCGAGGACCGGCGGAGGCAGGGAGGGAGGCTGAATTCTGTACATTGCACAGCCTACAGTCTGAAAGGAAACATTCCTCCCTGGACGTCAAGAGGAGATCTGAAAACACCCGTGGACCTGCAGACAGATCCCACGAGGTCATGCGGGGTGAGATGGAGAGGCAAAGCCCCAAAGAGATGAAGTGACGGCTTCTCAGAGGTCTGCGGGAAACCCTCATGCCCACCGCGGACAGGCACGAGTCGGGAACGCCAGAGAGAGGTGGGAGGGAGTTAGTCACGCAGCAGTTGCACGAAGACCTAAGGTGACAGGGCTTTGCGCATTGGCCCACAATGCTCACTCTGCACATCCAAGGAGCCCGATGCGCTCCTAGCGGAAGGCACGCTCCAAAGACATGCCCAGGCCAGTGGACGAGCGAGGCAGAGACGCGTCTCTCGGCAGCCTACAGAGTTGGGACTGACCCATCACACACCGGGGAGCCTCGGGGAGAGGAAGAGCCAGCTTCCCCTTCGGATGCGCGGAGGCCAGAAGGCGGTGCGTGATACGTTCGACAGGTCCAGAGAAAACGTACCGTAACGTGCAGGCGACGTTCGGCACCAATGACCCAGAAAATGTTCACAAGACGTAAGGAGAAGGAGTGCGAGGAGGAGCCCGTGGGTCCGGAGGGGTGGGGCTGGGATGGAGGTGGGAGGCGGGGCTCTATGCTAAGGAGAGTCCGGCCTGCCGAAATGAAGCGGGTCCCTGAGTCCCTTAAGTCAAGCTGCTAGCCTGAAATAAGGCATCCCCGTAGAGTACATGCCAAACAAACACCAGAGCAGGATTTGACTATGGAAGTACTCTGGGTTGCCTATCTGGCCCCAAAGACAAATGCGTCCAAGGCAGGCAACCGTTTGCATTCCTCGGCTGAGCACGCACCCAGCTGTCTCTTGCATGCTGTATGATGCCCTTCCGTGGACTCATGACAGACAGCCGGGAGCAGGCCCCTCGCACCCACGCCCTCTCGCCTTCTCTCCCTCTCAACCTCCCAGCCCGTCTCCCTCCTGGGCCGGTCCCGCCCCACGCTGGGGACCCCGCGCACCTCCCCTCCCGCTCCCAAGTGCCCCCCCCCGCCCGCCACCAGCATCCTCGAAGCTCAAGCCCTCTCCCACCGGCAATGTTAAGGCGATACACCTTAAAGATCACTTTGTTCTGGAAGTACGGGTTGCTCCCAAAGGAAAACATCAACCTGAAAAGGTATTTGGGATGGCCCAGTACCTCCACCTGCCCCGCCGAAGAAAGAGGACGGGAAGGGGGAACGTGTCTTCTAGGTGCCCCGAGCTGTTTGCCTGGCTGCGGCACTGAACCACGTTGCCCGGCCCCCTCCTGCTCAAACCCCACGCCCACCGGGCCTCCCCCAGCCTCCGTCTCCGAGGACTGACCTCCAAATGGGTCACGGAGCTGAGCACGTGTCTGTCCTGGTCACCCGTCACGGCCGATATCTTGGGGTGTTTCAGGATCTGCCTTGGGTCTAGGAGCCTCGCCGGCACGTGCTACGGAAAGAGAGGCAGGAGCCACCCGGACCTTCCCGGCTGAGAGCAAGCGACCGAAGTTGCAAAAGTGCGGAAACGCCAAGCACTGCCGCCCTCCCAACCTGGTCAGCTCCTGCCCTTTCTTCCCACCTGCTCCACCCTGGGGAGTCCCTTGGCTTCCAGCACCTCTGAGGCTGCCTGCCCCCGACAGGGCAAGGCCGAGGGCCTGACTGCGCTCTGTTCCCACGTCCCCCTGGCCTGCGCGTGTGGCCTGCAGGCAGTCACTGCTTTGGACGGCTGGATGTGCTCCGTCCCACTGTCACGGCCGGGATTGCTTGTGTGTTTGCCTGAAGCCCCGTGACTTTGAGGGGCCTCCTGTGCCCAGGAGGGGGCCGCTCGGGTCACCTGGAGCACGGCTGCGCGCCCACGGCCCAAAGCGTGGTCCTGGCAGAGTCAGCGAGTGAGGGAGGGAAAGCGGTAGGTGGGGGCAGGGGGAAAGCAAAAGAGAGAGAGGGACAGAGAGACCCCACACCAGGAGGAAGGGACACAGAGGGAGGGCAGAGAGGACAGGGGGAGAGGGCGGGCGAGGACACAGAGGGGGAGAGACAGGCAGGGAGGAAAGGTGCGGGTAGGCGCCTGGGCCTGGGGCCCCGGCCTGGCTGTGTGGGGCCTGTGGAGACAGAGTTTGCAGCACCCCGGCAGCGCCGTGTCTGGGTTCCCGCGGTCTGCCGAAGCGAGGCGGCCCGCTGACTGGCTTGGCAACCCGAGAGCGGACGACATTGTGGGTCTGCCCTGATCTTTGCAAATTTGGAAAACCACGCAGGCTCTGAAGGACAGGGAACGGCGGAGGGCAGCCTCTCCGTGTGCCCCATGTACCCAGCAAACGTTTCCTTCCAATATCTGCTCTGAGCCAAGCGGGCTTTGTGCTACCCTACTTGTCGAAGCGTGTTGACCCGTGTTCCCTGAACCCCGCAAGGCTGTTGGGAGTGTGCTGCAGCCCCAAAGCTTCCGCCCGCAGCTTCTGCACAGACAGGCTCTGGACAGGTCGCAGCCCCAGCGTTCTCACCCCCGCCGCGCCCCGCCTTCCTCTGCTGTGCATTGTAGGGATCGTGGGCCCACTCCCACCCGGCAAGGGGGCGGAGAGCCCTTCCCCCCAGCGCTCATGGCCGTGGCCGTGGCTCTGCTGCTGCCCTCCTCGCGGTGATCCTCCACAGCAGCCAAGCCCCACCAGCCGGAGGAAAGATATGGCCTGGGATGCCCTGGATTTGACGGCCCTCCGGCGAGCCAGGTGAGAACTCCGCTTCTGATTCATCCTGCACTTGGGGCGCAAGTAGGGCCTGGTAGCTTGGGCGTCCACAGAGCTGAGCGCCAACTGAACAACCTCCAGCGCGGCCAGTGGGGCCCCCGGCTGGATCGGGACCCAGCCCTGGCCCTTCCTGCCGCAGCTCCTGCAGCTTCTCGTCCTGCTCTGCTTGTGCCACCTCCTCGTCTTCCGCCGCCACGACCTCCGCCAGCGCCATGATATCCTCCCCCACGACCACCAAATCCTCCCCCGCGCCGGCCTCGCCTCTGCGCTGCGGGGCCTCAGCCTCCCGCGCAGCCTCTGCCGCCATGCCCCCCGCACCTAGGGCCTGCGGCACCCCCGCCCCGCCCCAGGCGCCTGCCTCCCCACCGGGCCCCCTCCTCCTCACGACCCCCTCAGCGGACTAAGGTGGTCCAGGGTTCCGGGGCAGCCCCGGCTTCGCCGGACCCCGCCTGGCTCTCCATGGGGACGTGGACCCGAACCCCCGGCAAGCCACGGAGCGAAGGAGCTGGAGGGGCGAGCACGCGGCTCCCACAAGCGGCCGGCAGGTGGCGCTCTGGCGCCCACGGCTGGAGGCCGGTACCCAGCGGAGGCGGCGGGCCTGGGGGACGCATGCGCACAAAGCCTTGGGGCCCGGTGGCGTCTGGGTGGCGTCTGGGTGGCGGGGCGGGGGTGCGCCTGTGGCCTTGGCGGGATGGAAGCCCGGCCTCACGCCCAGGACGCTGACCGGCCCCGGGACCCCACCAGTGGCACGGCGGTGGGCGTGGCCGCACCCGGCCCGCCCCTCGCCCCCGCGGGAGCCGGTCCGCACGCGCGTCTCCTCAGGGGTGGCGTCCGTGCCCGGACCCTGGCCATCTTCTTCGCTGACACCTCCCAGGCCATTCCCGGCGGGTCCCTGCTATCACAAACCTCGTGTTCACCTTCTCGTCAGTTCCCCTGGGAACACGCTACTGGCACCGGGGAATTCAAACCCAGCGGCTCAATAGCGTGACCGCCCGCCGCCCGGAAACCTCACCCGGCCCCTTCTTAGTCACGCCGGGGCGAAGCCCTGAAGTCATCCGCTGCTGCGCCAACCACTGCCACATGGCTGTCCACATGGCTTTCCCCCCTTTCCCCGCCCGGTGCGGGAGGGAGTCCGGAGGCCGCCCAGCAGGATCCGGGATGCGGGGACCTCCCCGCCCCAACGACCCGCCTCTCCTACAAAGAGAGGAACCGCACACAGGTATTGGGCCTGAAATTTACAAGGAGCCACGGTCCGAGGCCACCTCCGTGCTTACACAACCCCTGGCACAGCCCCGGTGAGGTCCGCGATTGGGAGGCGGGGGCATGCTAATGGGCCGCCCACGTAGCCTAAAGGGTAATACCTCTGGGTGTGTTCTTTCGTTAAAGCCACTGCTAGGACTCGCTCCCACCATACTTTCCTCTGCCGGGCCCTTCATCTTTGCTTTCTCCCTCCTTGTCTGACTTCCGCGCTCCCTTTCCCTGTGTCTGCCTTCCCGCCTCACCATAACTGCCAGGGATGTCCGAGCTCCAGCCTAATGGTCCCCGGAGCCTGCTTTTGTCCGCCTTCCTGAGGAGCTGTGGCTGTCTCGGCTGCCCCAGCTCTGCTGCAAGTTCTTCCTTGGTCTGTCTCTCACTGAGTGGAGTGCCAGCCAGGGAGGGGATGGCAAAGTGAGCACTGGCAGCACACCCTGCCCTTTCTCCGGTACTCACCAGGTCCTTCGCGACAGTCCCACACCTCATGCCGGTCCGCTGCGCGGAGGCATTCCGGAATGTGTACGATGCACGCTGCATGAGGTTGGAGGAAGGCCCAGCGGGTGATGGCAAGGCCGAGGGCGTTGGTGTTGCATCGCCCTGGGAGGGCCTCCCGTCCCTAAGAGGAATGGGTCGGGCCGCCCGTGGCACGAGGGGGGGATTTGACCGGAAAGAGGCCCGAGGAGCCCCCTTGGGGTGAAGTGCAGGGTTCTGGGCCGTAGCGCGTCACCGTTTCAAACTCTACTTGTCGACGCAAACGGGGGACCCTGCACGGATAACAACGCCCGGCCGTCTGCGGGGGAGAAGCACAATTTTCGGAGCCTGTCCCTGGCACAGCCCAGACTGTGGGTTTACTGCCACAGGCCAAACCGAATTAGCTCTTGTAAACTTGCCCAAGACACTAAAGGAGGGTTCCGAAGGAAATAGTGCACCCAAAACAGCGCATCCCCGGAGTCGGAGAAACCTGGGAGGGGGGGGAGGGGGGCTAGACAGAGAGCGGGGGAAGAGCAGGAGTGGCGCGGAGAAGGAGAGGAGGAGAGAGGGTGGGCCCATGGAGAAGAACAGGGAGCGAGAGGAGGGGCTGCCACAGAGAGAGGAGGGCAGAGGAGGAGGGAGGCCTGGGGACAGGGAGGGAGGGAGGGGGAGGGAGAGAGGGAGGGAGCGAGGACCGGCGGAGGCAGGGAGGGAGGCTGAATTCTGTACATTGCACAGCCTACAGTCTGAAAGGAAACATTCCTCCCTGGACGTCAAGAGGAGATCTGAAAACACCCGTGGACCTGCAGACAGATCCCACGAGGTCATGCGGGGTGAGATGGAGAGGCAAAGCCCCAAAGAGATGAAGTGACGGCTTCTCAGAGGTCTGCGGGAAACCCTCATGCCCACCGCGGACAGGCACGAGTCGGGAACGCCAGAGAGAGGTGGGAGGGAGTTAGTCACGCAGCAGTTGCACGAAGACCTAAGGTGACAGGGCTTTGCGCATTGGCCCACAATGCTCACTCTGCACATCCAAGGAGCCCGATGCGCTCCTAGCGGAAGGCACGCTCCAAAGACATGCCCAGGCCAGTGGACGAGCGAGGCAGAGACGCGTCTCTCGGCAGCCTACAGAGTTGGGACTGACCCATCACACACCGGGGAGCCTCGGGGAGAGGAAGAGCCAGCTTCCCCTTCGGATGCGCGGAGGCCAGAAGGCGGTGCGTGATACGTTCGACAGGTCCAGAGAAAACGTACCGTAACGTGCAGGCGACGTTCGGCACCAATGACCCAGAAAATGTTCACAAGACGTAAGGAGAAGGAGTGCGAGGAGGAGCCCGTGGGTCCGGAGGGGTGGGGCTGGGATGGAGGTGGGAGGCGGGGCTCTATGCTAAGGAGAGTCCGGCCTGCCGAAATGAAGCGGGTCCCTGAGTCCCTTAAGTCAAGCTGCTAGCCTGAAATAAGGCATCCCCGTAGAGTACATGCCAAACAAACACCAGAGCAGGATTTGACTATGGAAGTACTCTGGGTTGCCTATCTGGCCCCAAAGACAAATGCGTCCAAGGCAGGCAACCGTTTGCATTCCTCGGCTGAGCACGCACCCAGCTGTCTCTTGCATGCTGTATGATGCCCTTCCGTGGACTCATGACAGACAGCCGGGAGCAGGCCCCTCGCACCCACGCCCTCTCGCCTTCTCTCCCTCTCAACCTCCCAGCCCGTCTCCCTCCTGGGCCGGTCCCGCCCCACGCTGGGGACCCCGCGCACCTCCCCTCCCGCTCCCAAGTGCCCCCCCCCGCCCGCCACCAGCATCCTCGAAGCTCAAGCCCTCTCCCACCGGCAATGTTAAGGCGATACACCTTAACGATCACTTTGTTCTGGAAGTACGGGTTGCTCCCAAAGGAAAACATCAACCTGCAGCGGTATTTGGGATGGCCCAGTACCTCCAACTGCCCCGCCGAAGAAAGAGGACCGGAAGGGGGAACGTGTCTTCTAGGTGCCCGGAGATGTTTGCCTGCCTGCGGCACTGAACCACGTTGCCCGGCCCCCTCCTGCTCAAACCCCACGCCCACCGGGCCTCCCCCAGCCTCCGTCTCCCAGGACTGACCTCCAAATGGGTCATGGAGCTGAGCACGTGTCTGTCCGGGTCACCCGTCACGGCCGATATCTTGGGGTGTTTCAGGATCTGCCTTGGGTCTAGGAGCCTCGCCGGCACGTGCTACGGAAAGAGAGGCAGGAGCCACCCGGACCTTCCCGGCTGAGAGCAAGCGACCGAAGTTGCAAAAGTGCGGAAACGCCAAGCACTGCCGCCCTCCCAACCTGGTCAGCTCCTGCCCTTTCTTCCCACCTGCTCCACCCTGGGGAGTCCCTTGGCTTCCAGCACCTCTGAGGCTGCCTGCCCCCGACAGGGCAAGGCCGAGGGCCTGACTGCGCTCTGTTCCCACGTCCCCCTGGCCTGCGCGTGTGGCCTGCAGGCAGTCACTGCTTTGGACGGCTGGATGTGCTCCGTCCCACTGTCACGGCCGGGATTGCTTGTGTGTTTGCCTGAAGCCCCGTGACTTTGAGGGGCCTCCTGTGCCCAGGAGGGGGCCGCTCGGGTCACCTGGAGCACGGCTGCGCGCCCACGGCCCAAAGCGTGGTCCTGGCAGAGTCAGCGAGTGAGGGAGGGAAAGCGGTAGGTGGGGGCAGGGGGAAAGCAAAAGAGAGAGAGGGACAGAGAGACCCCACACCAGGAGGAAGGGACACAGAGGGAGGGCAGAGAGGACAGGGGGAGAGGGCGGGCGAGGACACAGAGGGGGAGAGACAGGCAGGGAGGAAAGGTGCGGGTAGGCGCCTGGGCCTGGGGCCCCGGCCTGGCTGTGTGGGGCCTGTGGAGACAGAGTTTGCAGCACCCCGGCAGCGCCGTGTCTGGGTTCCCGCGGTCTGCCGAAGCGAGGCGGCCCGCTGACTGGCTTGGCAACCCGAGAGCGGACGACATTGTGGGTCTGCCCTGATCTTTGCAAATTTGGAAAACCACGCAGGCTCTGAAGGACAGGGAACGGCGGAGGGCAGCCTCTCCGTGTGCCCCATGTACCCAGCAAACGTTTCCTTCCAATATCTGCTCTGAGCCAAGCGGGCTTTGTGCTACCCTACTTGTCGAAGCGTGTTGACCCGTGTTCCCTGAACCCCGCAAGGCTGTTGGGAGTGTGCTGCAGCCCCAAAGCTTCCGCCCGCAGCTTCTGCACAGACAGGCTCTGGACAGGTCGCAGCCCCAGCGTTCTCACCCCCGCCGCGCCCCGCCTTCCTCTGCTGTGCATTGTAGGGATCGTGGGCCCACTCCCACCCGGCAAGGGGGCGGAGAGCCCTTCCCCCCAGCGCTCATGGCCGTGGCCGTGGCTCTGCTGCTGCCCTCCTCGCGGTGATCCTCCACAGCAGCCAAGCCCCACCAGCCGGAGGAAAGATATGGCCTGGGATGCCCTGGATTTGACGGCCCTCCGGCGAGCCAGGTGAGAACTCCGCTTCTGATTCATCCTGCACTTGGGGCGCAAGTAGGGCCTGGTAGCTTGGGCGTCCACAGAGCTGAGCGCCAACTGAACAACCTCCAGCGCGGCCAGTGGGGCCCCCGGCTGGATCGGGACCCAGCCCTGGCCCTTCCTGCCGCAGCTCCTGCAGCTTCTCGTCCTGCTCTGCTTGTGCCACCTCCTCGTCTTCCGCCGCCACGACCTCCGCCAGCGCCATGATATCCTCCCCCACGACCACCAAATCCTCCCCCGCGCCGGCCTCGCCTCTGCGCTGCGGGGCCTCAGCCTCCCGCGCAGCCTCTGCCGCCATGCCCCCCGCACCTAGGGCCTGCGGCACCCCCGCCCCGCCCCAGGCGCCTGCCTCCCCACCGGGCCCCCTCCTCCTCACGACCCCCTCAGCGGACTAAGGTGGTCCAGGGTTCCGGGGCAGCCCCGGCTTCGCCGGACCCCGCCTGGCTCTCCATGGGGACGTGGACCCGAACCCCCGGCAAGCCACGGAGCGAAGGAGCTGGAGGGGCGAGCACGCGGCTCCCACAAGCGGCCGGCAGGTGGCGCTCTGGCGCCCACGGCTGGAGGCCGGTACCCAGCGGAGGCGGCGGGCCTGGGGGACGCATGCGCACAAAGCCTTGGGGCCCGGTGGCGTCTGGGTGGCGTCTGGGTGGCGGGGCGGGGGTGCGCCTGTGGCCTTGGCGGGATGGAAGCCCGGCCTCACGCCCAGGACGCTGACCGGCCCCGGGACCCCACCAGTGGCACGGCGGTGGGCGTGGCCGCACCCGGCCCGCCCCTCGCCCCCGCGGGAGCCGGTCCGCACGCGCGTCTCCTCAGGGGTGGCGTCCGTGCCCGGACCCTGGCCATCTTCTTCGCTGACACCTCCCAGGCCATTCCCGGCGGGTCCCTGCTATCACAAACCTCGTGTTCACCTTCTCGTCAGTTCCCCTGGGAACACGCTACTGGCACCGGGGAATTCAAACCCAGCGGCTCAATAGCGTGACCGCCCGCCGCCCGGAAACCTCACCCGGCCCCTTCTTAGTCACGCCGGGGCGAAGCCCTGAAGTCATCCGCTGCTGCGCCAACCACTGCCACATGGCTGTCCACATGGCTTTCCCCCCTTTCCCCGCCCGGTGCGGGAGGGAGTCCGGAGGCCGCCCAGCAGGATCCGGGATGCGGGGACCTCCCCGCCCCAACGACCCGCCTCTCCTACAAAGAGAGGAACCGCACACAGGTATTGGGCCTGAAATTTACAAGGAGCCACGGTCCGAGGCCACCTCCGTGCTTACACAACCCCTGGCACAGCCCCGGTGAGGTCCGCGATTGGGAGGCGGGGGCATGCTAATGGGCCGCCCACGTAGCCTAAAGGGTAATACCTCTGGGTGTGTTCTTTCGTTAAAGCCACTGCTAGGACTCGCTCCCACCATACTTTCCTCTGCCGGGCCCTTCATCTTTGCTTTCTCCCTCCTTGTCTGACTTCCGCGCTCCCTTTCCCTGTGTCTGCCTTCCCGCCTCACCATAACTGCCAGGGATGTCCGAGCTCCAGCCTAATGGTCCCCGGAGCCTGCTTTTGTCCGCCTTCCTGAGGAGCTGTGGCTGTCTCGGCTGCCCCAGCTCTGCTGCAAGTTCTTCCTTGGTCTGTCTCTCACTGAGTGGAGTGCCAGCCAGGGAGGGGATGGCAAAGTGAGCACTGGCAGCACACCCTGCCCTTTCTCCGGTACTCACCAGGTCCTTCGCGACAGTCCCACACCTCATGCCGGTCCGCTGCGCGGAGGCATTCCGGAATGTGTACGATGCACGCTGCATGAGGTTGGAGGAAGGCCCAGCGGGTGATGGCAAGGCCGAGGGCGTTGGTGTTGCATCGCCCTGGGAGGGCCTCCCGTCCCTAAGAGGAATGGGTCGGGCCGCCCGTGGCAGGAGGGGGGGATTTGAGCGGAAAGAGGCCGGAGGAGCCCCCTTGGGGTGAAGTGCAGGGTTCTGGGCCGTAGCGCGTCACCGTTTCAAACTCTACTTCTCGACGCAAACGGGGGACCCTGCACGGATAACAACGCCCGGCCCTCTGCGGGGGAGAAGCACAATTTTCGGAGCCTGTCCCTGGCACAGCCCAGACTGTGGGTTTACTGCCACAGGCCAAACCGAATTAGCTCTTGTAAACTTGCCCAAGACACTAAAGGAGGGTTCCGAGGAAATAGTGCACCCAAAACAGCGCATCCCCGGAGTCGGAGAAACCTGGGAGGGGGGGGAGGGGGGCTGGACAGAGAGCGGGGGAAGAGCAGGAGTGGCGCGGAGAAGGAGAGGAGGAGAGAGGGTGGGCCCAGGGAGAGGAACAGGGAGCGAGAGGAGGGGCTGCCACAGAGAGAGGAGGGCAGAGGAGGAGGGAGGCCTGGGGACAGTGAGGGAGGGAGGGGGAGGGAGAGAGGGAGGGAGCGAGGACCGGCGGAGGCAGGGAGGGAGGCTGAATTCTGTACATTGCACAGCCTACAGTCTGAAAGGAAACATTCCTCCCTGGACGTCAAGAGGAGATCTGAAAACACCCGTGGACCTGCAGACAGATCCCACGAGGTCATGCGGGGTGAGATGGAGAGGCAAAGCCCCAAAGAGATGAAGTGACGGCTTCTCAGAGGTCTGCGGGAAACCCTCATGCCCACCGCGGACAGGCACGAGTCGGGAACGCCAGAGAGAGGTGGGAGGGAGTTAGTCACGCAGCAGTTGCACGAAGACCTAAGGTGACAGGGCTTTGCGCATTGGCCCACAATGCTCACTCTGCACATCCAAGGAGCCCGATGCGCTCCTAGCGGAAGGCACGCTCCAAAGACATGCCCAGGCCAGTGGACGAGCGAGGCAGAGACGCGTCTCTCGGCAGCCTACAGAGTTGGGACTGACCCATCACACACCGGGGAGCCTCGGGGAGAGGAAGAGCCAGCTTCCACTTCGGATGCGCGGAGGCCAGAAGGCGGTGCGTGATACTTTCGACAGGTCCAGAGAAAAACTACCGTAACGTGCAGGCGACGTTCGGCACCAATAACCCAGAAAATGTTCACAAGACGTAAGGAGAAGGAGTGCGAGGAGGAGCCCGTTGGTCCGGAGGGGTGGGGCTGGGATGGAGGTGGGAGGCGGGGCTCTATGCTAAGGAGAGTCCGGCCTGCCGAAATGAAGCGGGTCCCTGAGTCCCTTAAGTCAAGCTGCTAGCCTGAAATAAGGCATCCCCGTAGAGTACATGCCAAACAAACACCAGAGCAGGATTTGACTATGGAAGTACTCTGGGTTGCCTATCTGGCCCCAAAGACAAATGCGTCCAAGGCAGGCAACCGTTTGCATTCCTCGGCTGAGCACGCACCCAGCTGTCTCTTGCATGCTGTATGATGCCCTTCCGTGGACTCATGACAGACAGCCGGGAGCAGGCCCCTCGCACCCACGCCCTCTCGCCTTCTCTCCCTCTCAACCTCCCAGCCCGTCTCCCTCCTGGGCCGGTCCCGCCCCACGCTGGGGACCCCGCGCACCTCCCCTCCCGCTCCCAAGTGCCCACCCCCTCCCGCCACCAGCATCCTCCAAGCTCAAGCCCTCTCCCACCGGCAATGTTAAGGCGATACACCTTAACGATCACTTTGTTCTGGAAGTACGGGTTGCTCCCAAAGGAAAACATCAACCTGCAGCGGTATTTGGGATGGCCCAGTACCTCCAACTGCCCCGCCGAAGAAAGAGGACCGGAAGGGGGAACGTGTCTTCTAGGTGCCCGGAGATGTTTGCCTGCCTGCGGCACTGAACCACGTTGCCCGGCCCCCTCCTGCTCAAACCCCACGCCCACCGGGCCTCCCCCAGCCTCCGTCTCCCAGGACTGACCTCCAAATGGGTCATGGAGCTGAGCACGTGTCTGTCCGGGTCACCCGTCACGGCCGATATCTTGGGGTGTTTCAGGATCTGCCTTGGGTCTAGGAGCCTCGCCGGCACGTGCTACGGAAAGAGAGGCAGGAGCCACCCGGACCTTCCCGGCTGAGAGCAAGCGACCGAAGTTGCAAAAGTGCGGAAACGCCAAGCACTGCCGCCCTCCCAACCTGGTCAGCTCCTGCCCTTTCTTCCCACCTGCTCCACCCTGGGGAGTCCCTTGGCTTCCAGCACCTCTGAGGCTGCCTGCCCCCGACAGGGCAAGGCCGAGGGCCTGACTGCGCTCTGTTCCCACGTCCCCCTGGCCTGCGCGTGTGGCCTGCAGGCAGTCACTGCTTTGGACGGCTGGATGTGCTCCGTCCCACTGTCACGGCCGGGATTGCTTGTGTGTTTGCCTGAAGCCCCGTGACTTTGAGGGGCCTCCTGTGCCCAGGAGGGGGCCGCTCGGGTCACCTGGAGCACGGCTGCGCGCCCACGGCCCAAAGCGTGGTCCTGGCAGAGTCAGCGAGTGAGGGAGGGAAAGCGGTAGGTGGGGGCAGGGGGAAAGCAAAAGAGAGAGAGGGACAGAGAGACCCCACACCAGGAGGAAGGGACACAGAGGGAGGGCAGAGAGGACAGGGGGAGAGGGCGGGCGAGGACACAGAGGGGGAGAGACAGGCAGGGAGGAAAGGTGCGGGTAGGCGCCTGGGCCTGGGGCCCCGGCCTGGCTGTGTGGGGCCTGTGGAGACAGAGTTTGCAGCACCCCGGCAGCGCCGTGTCTGGGTTCCCGCGGTCTGCCGAAGCGAGGCGGCCCGCTGACTGGCTTGGCAACCCGAGAGCGGACGACATTGTGGGTCTGCCCTGATCTTTGCAAATTTGGAAAACCACGCAGGCTCTGAAGGACAGGGAACGGCGGAGGGCAGCCTCTCCGTGTGCCCCATGTACCCAGCAAACGTTTCCTTCCAATATCTGCTCTGAGCCAAGCGGGCTTTGTGCTACCCTACTTGTCGAAGCGTGTTGACCCGTGTTCCCTGAACCCCGCAAGGCTGTTGGGAGTGTGCTGCAGCCCCAAAGCTTCCGCCCGCAGCTTCTGCACAGACAGGCTCTGGACAGGTCGCAGCCCCAGCGTTCTCACCCCCGCCGCGCCCCGCCTTCCTCTGCTGTGCATTGTAGGGATCGTGGGCCCACTCCCACCCGGCAAGGGGGCGGAGAGCCCTTCCCCCCAGCGCTCATGGCCGTGGCCGTGGCTCTGCTGCTGCCCTCCTCGCGGTGATCCTCCACAGCAGCCAAGCCCCACCAGCCGGAGGAAAGATATGGCCTGGGATGCCCTGGATTTGACGGCCCTCCGGCGAGCCAGGTGAGAACTCCGCTTCTGATTCATCCTGCACTTGGGGCGCAAGTAGGGCCTGGTAGCTTGGGCGTCCACAGAGCTGAGCGCCAACTGAACAACCTCCAGCGCGGCCAGTGGGGCCCCCGGCTGGTTCGGGACCCAGCCCTGGCCCTTCCTGCCGCAGCTCCTGCAGCTTCTCGTCCTGCTCTGCTTGTGCCACCTCCTCGTCTTCCGCCGCCACGACCTCCGCCAGCGCCATGATATCCTCCCCCACGACCACCAAATCCTCCCCCGCGCCGGCCTCGCCTCTGCGCTGCGGGGCCTCAGCCTCCCGCGCAGCCTCTGCCGCCATGCCCCCCGCACCTAGGGCCTGCGGCACCCCCGCCCCGCCCCAGGCGCCTGCCTCCCCACCGGGCCCCCTCCTCCTCACGACCCCCTCAGCGGACTAAGGTGGTCCAGGGTTCCGGGGCAGCCCCGGCTTCGCCGGACCCCGCCTGGCTCTCCATGGGGCCGTGGACCCGAACCCCCGGCAAGCCACGGAGCGAAGGAGCTGGAGGGGCGAGCACGCGGCTCCCACAAGCGGCCGGCAGGTGGCGCTCTGGCGCCCACGGCTGGAGGCCGGTACCCAGCGGAGGCGGCGGGCCTGGGGGACGCATGCGCACAAAGCCTTGGGGCCCGGTGGCGTCTGGGTGGCGTCTGGGTGGCGGGGCGGGGGTGCGCCTGTGGCCTTGGCGGGATGGAAGCCCGGCCTCACGCCCAGGACGCTGACCGGCCCCGGGACCCCACCAGTGGCACGGCGGTGGGCGTGGCCGCACCCGGCCCGCCCCTCGCCCCCGCGGGAGCCGGTCCGCACGCGCGTCTCCTCAGGGGTGGCGTCCGTGCCCGGACCCTGGCCATCTTCTTCGCTGACACCTCCCAGGCCATTCCCGGCGGGTCCCTGCTATCACAAACCTCGTGTTCACCTTCTCGTCAGTTCCCCTGGGAACACGCTACTGGCACCGGGGAATTCAAACCCAGCGGCTCAATAGCGTGACCGCCCGCCGCCCGGAAACCTCACCCGGCCCCTTCTTAGTCACGCCGGGGCGAAGCCCTGAAGTCATCCGCTGCTGCGCCAACCACTGCCACATGGCTGTCCACATGGCTTTCCCCCCTTTCCCCGCCCGGTGCGGGAGGGAGTCCGGAGGCCGCCCAGCAGGATCCGGGATGCGGGGACCTCCCCGCCCCAACGACCCGCCTCTCCTACAAAGAGAGGAACCGCACACAGGTATTGGGCCTGAAATTTACAAGGAGCCACGGTCCGAGGCCACCTCCGTGCTTACACAACCCCTGGCACAGCCCCGGTGAGGTCCGCGATTGGGAGGCGGGGGCATGCTAATGGGCCGCCCACGTAGCCTAAAGGGTAATACCTCTGGGTGTGTTCTTTCGTTAAAGCCACTGCTAGGACTCGCTCCCACCATACTTTCCTCTGCCGGGCCCTTCATCTTTGCTTTCTCCCTCCTTGTCTGACTTCCGCGCTCCCTTTCCCTGTGTCTGCCTTCCCGCCTCACCATAACTGCCAGGGATGTCCGAGCTCCAGCCTAATGGTCCCCGGAGCCTGCTTTTGTCCGCCTTCCTGAGGAGCTGTGGCTGTCTCGGCTGCCCCAGCTCTGCTGCAAGTTCTTCCTTGGTCTGTCTCTCACTGAGTGGAGTGCCAGCCAGGGAGGGGATGGCAAAGTGAGCACTGGCAGCACACCCTGCCCTTTCTCCGGTACTCACCAGGTCCTTCGCGACAGTCCCACACCTCATGCCGGTCCGCTGCGCGGAGGCATTCCGGAATGTGTACGATGCACGCTGCATGAGGTTGGAGGAAGGCCCAGCGGGTGATGGCAAGGCCGAGGGCGTTGGTGTTGCATCGCCCTGGGAGGGCCTCCCGTCCCTAAGAGGAATGGGTCGGGCCGCCCGTGGCAGGAGGGGGGGATTTGAGCGGAAAGAGGCCGGAGGAGCCCCCTTGGGGTGAAGTGCAGGGTTCTGGGCCGTAGCGCGTCACCGTTTCAAACTCTACTTGTCGACGCAAACGGGGGACCCTGCACGGATAACAACGCCCGGCCCTCTGCGGGGGAGAAGCACAATTTTCGGAGCCTGTCCCTGGCACAGCCCAGACTGTGGGTTTACTGCCACAGGCCAAACCGAATTAGCTCTTGTAAACTTGCCCAAGACACTAAAGGAGGGTTCCGAGGAAATAGTGCACCCAAAACAGCGCATCCCCGGAGTCGGAGAAACCTGGGAGGGGGGGGAGGGGGGCTGGACAGAGAGCGGGGGAAGAGCAGGAGTGGCGCGGAGAAGGAGAGGAGGAGAGAGGGTGGGCCCAGGGAGAGGAACAGGGAGCGAGAGGAGGGGCTGCCACAGAGAGAGGAGGGCAGAGGAGGAGGGAGGCCTGGGGACAGTGAGGGAGGGAGGGGGAGGGAGAGAGGGAGGGAGCGAGGACCGGCGGAGGCAGGGAGGGAGGCTGAATTCTGTACATTGCACAGCCTACAGTCTGAAAGGAAACATTCCTCCCTGGACGTCAAGAGGAGATCTGAAAACACCCGTGGACCTGCAGACAGATCCCACGAGGTCATGCGGGGTGAGATGGAGAGGCAAAGCCCCAAAGAGATGAAGTGACGGCTTCTCAGAGGTCTGCGGGAAACCCTCATGCCCACCGCGGACAGGCACGAGTCGGGAACGCCAGAGAGAGGTGGGAGGGAGTTAGTCACGCAGCAGTTGCACGAAGACCTAAGGTGACAGGGCTTTGCGCATTGGCCCACAATGCTCACTCTGCACATCCAAGGAGCCCGATGCGCTCCTAGCGGAAGGCACGCTCCAAAGACATGCCCAGGCCAGTGGACGAGCGAGGCAGAGACGCGTCTCTCGGCAGCCTACAGAGTTGGGACTGACCCATCACACACCGGGGAGCCTCGGGGAGAGGAAGAGCCAGCTTCCCCTTCGGATGCGCGGAGGCCAGAAGGCGGTGCGTGATACGTTCGACAGGTCCAGAGAAAACGTACCGTAACGTGCAGGCGACGTTCGGCACCAATGACCCAGAAAATGTTCACAAGACGTAAGGAGAAGGAGTGCGAGGAGGAGCCCGTGGGTCCGGAGGGGTGGGGCTGGGATGGAGGTGGGAGGCGGGGCTCTATGCTAAGGAGAGTCCGGCCTGCCGAAATGAAGCGGGTCCCTGAGTCCCTTAAGTCAAGCTGCTAGCCTGAAAGAAGGCATCCCCGTAGAGTACATGCCAAACAAACACCAGAGCAGGATTTGACTATGGAAGTACTCTGGGTTGCCTATCTGGCCCCAAAGACAAATGCGTCCAAGGCAGGCAACCGTTTGCATTCCTCGGCTGAGCACGCACCCAGCTGTCTCTTGCATGCTGTATGATGCCCTTCCGTGGACTCATGACAGACAGCCGGGAGCAGGCCCCTCGCACCCACGCCCTCTCGCCTTCTCTCCCTCTCAACCTCCCAGCCCGTCTCCCTCCTGTGCCGGTCCCGCCCCACGCTGGGGACCCCGCGCACCTCCCCTCCCGCTCCCAAGTGCCCCCCCCCGCCCGCCACCAGCATCCTCGAAGCTCAAGCCCTCTCCCACCGGCAATGTTAAGGCGATACACCTTAAAGATCACTTTGTTCTGGAAGTACGGGTTGCTCCCAAAGGAAAACATCAACCTGAAAAGGTATTTGGGATGGCCCAGTACCTCCACCTGCCCCGCCGAAGAAAGAGGACGGGAAGGGGGAACGTGTCTTCTAGGTGCCCCGAGCTGTTTGCCTGGCTGCGGCACTGAACCACGTTGCCCGGCCCCCTCCTGCTCAAACCCCACGCCCACCGGGCCTCCCCCAGCCTCCGTCTCCGAGGACTGACCTCCAAATGGGTCACGGAGCTGAGCACGTGTCTGTCCTGGTCACCCGTCACGGCCGATATCTTGGGGTGTTTCAGGATCTGCCTTGGGTCTAGGAGCCTCGCCGGCACGTGCTACGGAAAGAGAGGCAGGAGCCACCCGGACCTTCCCGGCTGAGAGCAAGCGACCGAAGTTGCAAAAGTGCGGAAACGCCAAGCACTGCCGCCCTCCCAACCTGGTCAGCTCCTGCCCTTTCTTCCCACCTGCTCCACCCTGGGGAGTCCCTTGGCTTCCAGCACCTCTGAGGCTGCCTGCCCCCGACAGGGCAAGGCCGAGGGCCTGACTGCGCTCTGTTCCCACGTCCCCCTGGCCTGCGCGTGTGGCCTGCAGGCAGTCACTGCTTTGGACGGCTGGATGTGCTCCGTCCCACTGTCACGGCCGGGATTGCTTGTGTGTTTGCCTGAAGCCCCGTGACTTTGAGGGGCCTCCTGTGCCCAGGAGGGGGCCGCTCGGGTCACCTGGAGCACGGCTGCGCGCCCACGGCCCAAAGCGTGGTCCTGGCAGAGTCAGCGAGTGAGGGAGGGAAAGCGGTAGGTGGGGGCAGGGGGAAAGCAAAAGAGAGAGAGGGACAGAGAGACCCCACACCAGGAGGAAGGGACACAGAGGGAGGGCAGAGAGGACAGGGGGAGAGGGCGGGCGAGGACACAGAGGGGGAGAGACAGGCAGGGAGGAAAGGTGCGGGTAGGCGCCTGGGCCTGGGGCCCCGGCCTGGCTGTGTGGGGCCTGTGGAGACAGAGTTTGCAGCACCCCGGCAGCGCCGTGTCTGGGTTCCCGCGGTCTGCCGAAGCGAGGCGGCCCGCTGACTGGCTTGGCAACCCGAGAGCGGACGACATTGTGGGTCTGCCCTGATCTTTGCAAATTTGGAAAACCACGCATGCTCTGAAGGACAGGGAACGGCGGAGGGCAGCCTCTCCGTGTGCCCCATGTACCCAGCAAACGTTTCCTTCCAATATCTGCTCTGAGCCAAGCGGGCTTTGTGCTACCCTACTTGTCGAAGCGTGTTGACCCGTGTTCCCTGAACCCCGCAAGGCTGTTGGGAGTGTGCTGCAGCCCCAAAGCTTCCGCCCGCAGCTTCTGCACAGACAGGCTCTGGACAGGTCGCAGCCCCAGCGTTCTCACCCCCGCCGCGCCCCGCCTTCCTCTGCTGTGCATTGTAGGGATCGTGGGCCCACTCCCACCCGGCAAGGGGGCGGAGAGCCCTTCCCCCCAGCGCTCATGGCCGTGGCCGTGGCTCTGCTGCTGCCCTCCTCGCGGTGATCCTCCACAGCAGCCAAGCCCCACCAGCCGGAGGAAAGATATGGCCTGGGATGCCCTGGATTTGACGGCCCTCCGGCGAGCCAGGTGAGAACTCCGCTTCTGATTCATCCTGCACTTGGGGCGCAAGTAGGGCCTGGTAGCTTGGGCGTCCACAGAGCTGAGCGCCAACTGAACAACCTCCAGCGCGGCCAGTGGGGCCCCCGGCTGGATCGGGACCCAGCCCTGGCCCTTCCTGCCGCAGCTCCTGCAGCTTCTCGTCCTGCTCTGCTTGTGCCACCTCCTCGTCTTCCGCCGCCACGACCTCCGCCAGCGCCATGATATCCTCCCCCACGACCACCAAATCCTCCCCCGCGCCGGCCTCGCCTCTGCGCTGCGGGGCCTCAGCCTCCCGCGCAGCCTCTGCCGCCATGCCCCCCGCACCTAGGGCCTGCGGCACCCCCGCCCCGCCCCAGGCGCCTGCCTCCCCACCGGGCCCCCTCCTCCTCACGACCCCCTCAGCGGACTAAGGTGGTCCAGGGTTCCGGGGCAGCCCCGGCTTCGCCGGACCCCGCCTGGCTCTCCATGGGGCCGTGGACCCGAACCCCCGGCAAGCCACGGAGCGAAGGAGCTGGAGGGGCGAGCACGCGGCTCCCACAAGCGGCCGGCAGGTGGCGCTCTGGCGCCCACGGCTGGAGGCCGGTACCCAGCGGAGGCGGCGGGCCTGGGGTACGCATGCGCACAAAGCCTTGGGGCCCGGTGGCGTCTGGGTGGCGTCTGGGTGGCGGGGCGGGGGTGCGCCTGTGGCCTTGGCGGGATGGAAGCCCGGCCTCACGCCCAGGACGCTGACCGGCCCCGGGACCCCACCAGTGGCACGGCGGTGGGCGTGGCCGCACCCGGCCCGCCCCTCGCCCCCGCGGGAGCCGGTCCGCACGCGCGTCTCCTCAGGGGTGGCGTCCGTGCCCGGACCCTGGCCATCTTCTTCGCTGACACCTCCCAGGCCATTCCCGGCGGGTCCCTGCTATCATAAACCTCGTGTTCACCTTCTCGTCAGTTCCCCTGGGAACACGCTACTGGCACCGGGGAATTCAAACCCAGCGGCTCAATAGCGTGACCGCCCGCCGCCCGGAAACCTCACCCGGCCCCTTCTTAGTCACGCCGGGGCGAAGCCCTGAAGTCATCCGCTGCTGCGCCAACCACTGCCACATGGCTGTCCACATGGCTTTCCCCCCTTTCCCCGCCCGGTGCGGGAGGGAGTCCGGAGGCCGCCCAGCAGGATCCGGGATGCGGGGACCTCCCCGCCCCAACGACCCGCCTCTCCTACAAAGAGAGGAACCGCACACAGGTATTGGGCCTGAAATTTACAAGGAGCCACGGTCCGAGGCCACCTCCGTGCTTACACAACCCCTGGCACAGCCCCGGTGAGGTCCGCGATTGGGAGGCGGGGGCATGCTAATGGGCCGCCCACGTAGCCTAAAGGGTAATACCTCTGGGTGTGTTCTTTCGTTAAAGCCACTGCTAGGACTCGCTCCCACCATACTTTCCTCTGCCGGGCCCTTCATCTTTGCTTTCTCCCTCCTTGTCTGACTTCCGCGCTCCCTTTCCCTGTGTCTGCCTTCCCGCCTCACCATAACTGCCAGGGATGTCCGAGCTCCAGCCTAATGGTCCCCGGAGCCTGCTTTTGTCCGCCTTCCTGAGGAGCTGTGGCTGTCTCGGCTGCCCCAGCTCTGCTGCAAGTTCTTCCTTGGTCTGTCTCTCACTGAGTGGAGTGCCAGCCAGGGAGGGGATGGCAAAGTGAGCACTGGCAGCACACCCTGCCCTTTCTCCGGTACTCACCAGGTCCTTCGCGACAGTCCCACACCTCATGCCGGTCCGCTGCGCGGAGGCATTCCGGAATGTGTACGATGCACGCTGCATGAGGTTGGAGGAAGGCCCAGCGGGTGATGGCAAGGCCGAGGGCGTTGGTGTTGCATCGCCCTGGGAGGGCCTCCCGTCCCTAAGAGGAATGGGTCGGGCCGCCCGTGGCAGGAGGGGGGGATTTGAGCGGAAAGAGGCCGGAGGAGCCCCCTTGGGGTGAAGTGCAGGGTTCTGGGCCGTAGCGCGTCACCGTTTCAAACTCTACTTGTCGACGCAAACGGGGGACCCTGCACGGATAACAACGCCCGGCCCTCTGCGGGGGAGAAGCACAATTTTCGGAGCCTGTCCCTGGCACAGCCCAGACTGTGGGTTTACTGCCACAGGCCAAACCGAATTAGCTCTTGTAAACTTGCCCAAGACACTAAAGGAGGGTTCCGAGGAAATAGTGCACCCAAAACAGCGCATCCCCGGAGTCGGAGAAACCTGGGAGGGGGGGGAGGGGGGCTGGACAGAGAGCGGGGGAAGAGCAGGAGTGGCGCGGAGAAGGAGAGGAGGAGAGAGGGTGGGCCCAGGGAGAGGAACAGGGAGCGAGAGGAGGGGCTGCCACAGAGAGAGGAGGGCAGAGGAGGAGGGAGGCCTGGGGACAGTGAGGGAGGGAGGGGGAGGGAGAGAGGGAGGGAGCGAGGACCGGCGGAGGCAGGGAGGGAGGCTGAATTCTGTACATTGCACAGCCTACAGTCTGAAAGGAAACATTCCTCCCTGGACGTCAAGAGGAGATCTGAAAACACCCGTGGACCTGCAGACAGATCCCACGAGGTCATGCGGGGTGAGATGGAGAGGCAAAGCCCCAAAGAGATGAAGTGACGGCTTCTCAGAGGTCTGCGGGAAACCCTCATGCCCACCGCGGACAGGCACGAGTCGGGAACGCCAGAGAGAGGTGGGAGGGAGTTAGTCACGCAGCAGTTGCACGAAGACCTAAGGTGACAGGGCTTTGCGCATTGGCCCACAATGCTCACTCTGCACATCCAAGGAGCCCGATGCGCTCCTAGCGGAAGGCACGCTCCAAAGACATGCCCAGGCCAGTGGACGAGCGAGGCAGAGACGCGTCTCTCGGCAGCCTACAGAGTTGGGACTGACCCATCACACACCGGGGAGCCTCGGGGAGAGGAAGAGCCAGCTTCCCCTTCGGATGCGCGGAGGCCAGAAGGCGGTGCGTGATACGTTCGACAGGTCCAGAGAAAACGTACCGTAACGTGCAGGCGACGTTCGGCACCAATGACCCAGAAAATGTTCACAAGACGTAAGGAGAAGGAGTGCGAGGAGGAGCCCGTGGGTCCGGAGGGGTGGGGCTGGGATGGAGGTGGGAGGCGGGGCTCTATGCTAAGGAGAGTCCGGCCTGCCGAAATGAAGCGGGTCCCTGAGTCCCTTAAGTCAAGCTGCTAGCCTGAAATAAGGCATCCCCGTAGAGTACATGCCAAACAAACACCAGAGCAGGATTTGACTATGGAAGTACTCTGGGTTGCCTATCTGGCCCCAAAGACAAATGCGTCCAAGGCAGGCAACCGTTTGCATTCCTCGGCTGAGCACGCACCCAGCTGTCTCTTGCATGCTGTATGATGCCCTTCCGTGGACTCATGACAGACAGCCGGGAGCAGGCCCCTCGCACCCACGCCCTCTCGCCTTCTCTCCCTCTCAACCTCCCAGCCCGTCTCCCTCCTGGGCCGGTCCCGCCCCACGCTGGGGACCCCGCGCACCTCCCCTCCCGCTCCCAAGTGCCCCCCCCGCCCGCCACCAGCATCCTCGAAGCTCAAGCCCTCTCCCACCGGCAATGTTAAGGCGATACACCTTAACGATCACTTTGTTCTGGAAGTAGGGGTTGCTCCCAAAGGAAAACATCAACCTGAAACGGTATTTGGGATGGCCCAGTACCTCCACCTGCCCCGCCGAAGAAAGAGGACGGGAAGTGGGAACGTGTCTTCTAGGTGCCCCGAGCTGTTTGCCTGGCTGCGGCACTGAACCACGTTGCCCGGCCCCCTCCTGCTCAAACCCCACGCCCACCGGGCCTCCCCCAGCCTCCGTCTCCGAGGACTGACCTCCAAATGGGTCACGGAGCTGAGCACGTGTCTGTCCTGGTCACCCGTCACGGCCGATATCTTGGGGT
Source organism: Eumetopias jubatus (assembly GCF_037043125.1). Lineage (NCBI taxonomy): Eukaryota > Metazoa > Chordata > Mammalia > Carnivora > Otariidae > Eumetopias > Eumetopias jubatus. The sequence continues at coordinate 785,652 of NW_028274889.1, forward strand.
GTTTCAGGATCTGCCTTGGGTCTAGGAGCCTCGCCGGCACGTGCTACGGAAAGAGAGGCAGGAGCCACCCGGACCTTCCCGGCTGAGAGCAAGCGACCGAAGTTGCAAAAGTGCGGAAACGCCAAGCACTGCCGCCCTCCCAACCTGGTCAGCTCCTGCCCTTTCTTCCCACCTGCTCCACCCTGGGGAGTCCCTTGGCTTCCAGCACCTCTGAGGCTGCCTGCCCCCGACAGGGCAAGGCCGAGGGCCTGACTGCGCTCTGTTCCCACGTCCCCCTGGCCTGCGCGTGTGGCCTGCAGGCAGTCACTGCTTTGGACGGCTGGATGTGCTCCGTCCCACTGTCACGGCCGGGATTGCTTGTGTGTTTGCCTGAAGCCCCGTGACTTTGAGGGGCCTCCTGTGCCCAGGAGGGGGCCGCTCGGGTCACCTGGAGCACGGCTGCGCGCCCACGGCCCAAAGCGTGGTCCTGGCAGAGTCAGCGAGTGAGGGAGGGAAAGCGGTAGGTGGGGGCAGGGGGAAAGCAAAAGAGAGAGAGGGACAGAGAGACCCCACACCAGGAGGAAGGGACACAGAGGGAGGGCAGAGAGGACAGGGGGAGAGGGCGGGCGAGGACACAGAGGGGGAGAGACAGGCAGGGAGGAAAGGTGCGGGTAGGCGCCTGGGCCTGGGGCCCCGGCCTGGCTGTGTGGGGCCTGTGGAGACAGAGTTTGCAGCACCCCGGCAGCGCCGTGTCTGGGTTCCCGCGGTCTGCCGAAGCGAGGCGGCCCGCTGACTGGCTTGGCAACCCGAGAGCGGACGACATTGTGGGTCTGCCCTGATCTTTGCAAATTTGGAAAACCACGCAGGCTCTGAAGGACAGGGAACGGCGGAGGGCAGCCTCTCCGTGTGCCCCATGTACCCAGCAAACGTTTCCTTCCAATATCTGCTCTGAGCCAAGCGGGCTTTGTGCTACCCTACTTGTCGAAGCGTGTTGACCCGTGTTCCCTGAACCCCGCAAGGCTGTTGGGAGTGTGCTGCAGCCCCAAAGCTTCCGCCCGCAGCTTCTGCACAGACAGGCTCTGGACAGGTCGCAGCCCCAGCGTTCTCACCCCCGCCGCGCCCCGCCTTCCTCTGCTGTGCATTGTAGGGATCGTGGGCCCACTCCCACCCGGCAAGGGGGCGGAGAGCCCTTCCCCCCAGCGCTCATGGCCGTGGCCGTGGCTCTGCTGCTGCCCTCCTCGCGGTGATCCTCCACAGCAGCCAAGCCCCACCAGCCGGAGGAAAGATATGGCCTGGGATGCCCTGGATTTGACGGCCCTCCGGCGAGCCAGGTGAGAACTCCGCTTCTGATTCATCCTGCACTTGGGGCGCAAGTAGGGCCTGGTAGCTTGGGCGTCCACAGAGCTGAGCGCCAACTGAACAACCTCCAGCGCGGCCAGTGGGGCCCCCGGCTGGATCGGGACCCAGCCCTGGCCCTTCCTGCCGCAGCTCCTGCAGCTTCTCGTCCTGCTCTGCTTGTGCCACCTCCTCGTCTTCCGCCGCCACGACCTCCGCCAGCGCCATGATATCCTCCCCCACGACCACCAAATCCTCCCCCGCGCCGGCCTCGCCTCTGCGCTGCGGGGCCTCAGCCTCCCGCGCAGCCTCTGCCGCCATGCCCCCCGCACCTAGGGCCTGCGGCACCCCCGCCCCGCCCCAGGCGCCTGCCTCCCCACCGGGCCCCCTCCTCCTCACGACCCCCTCAGCGGACTAAGGTGGTCCAGGGTTCCGGGGCAGCCCCGGCTTCGCCGGACCCCGCCTGGCTCTCCATGGGGACGTGGACCCGAACCCCCGGCAAGCCACGGAGCGAAGGAGCTGGAGGGGCGAGCACGCGGCTCCCACAAGCGGCCGGCAGGTGGCGCTCTGGCGCCCACGGCTGGAGGCCGGTACCCAGCGGAGGCGGCGGGCCTGGGGTACGCATGCGCACAAAGCCTTGGGGCCCGGTGGCGTCTGGGTGGCGTCTGGGTGGCGGGGCGGGGGTGCGCCTGTGGCCTTGGCGGGATGGAAGCCCGGCCTCACGCCCAGGACGCTGACCGGCCCCGGGACCCCACCAGTGGCACGGCGGTGGGCGTGGCCGCACCCGGCCCGCCCCTCGCCCCCGCGGGAGCCGGTCCGCACGCGCGTCTCCTCAGGGGTGGCGTCCGTGCCCGGACCCTGGCCATCTTCTTCGCTGACACCTCCCAGGCCATTCCCGGCGGGTCCCTGCTATCACAAACCTCGTGTTCACCTTCTCGTCAGTTCCCCTGGGAACACGCTACTGGCACCGGGGAATTCAAACCCAGCGGCTCAATAGCGTGACCGCCCGCCGCCCGGAAACCTCACCCGGCCCCTTCTTAGTCACGCCGGGGCGAAGCCCTGAAGTCATCCGCTGCTGCGCCAACCACTGCCACATGGCTGTCCACATGGCTTTCCCCCCTTTCCCCGCCCGGTGCGGGAGGGAGTCCGGAGGCCGCCCAGCAGGATCCGGGATGCGGGGACCTCCCCGCCCCAACGACCCGCCTCTCCTACAAAGAGAGGAACCGCACACAGGTATTGGGCCTGAAATTTACAAGGAGCCACGGTCCGAGGCCACCTCCGTGCTTACACAACCCCTGGCACAGCCCCGGTGAGGTCCGCGATTGGGAGGCGGGGGCATGCTAATGGGCCGCCCACGTAGCCTAAAGGGTAATACCTCTGGGTGTGTTCTTTCGTTAAAGCCACTGCTAGGACTCGCTCCCACCATACTTTCCTCTGCCGGGCCCTTCATCTTTGCTTTCTCCCTCCTTGTCTGACTTCCGCGCTCCCTTTCCCTGTGTCTGCCTTCCCGCCTCACCATAACTGCCAGGGATGTCCGAGCTCCAGCCTAATGGTCCCCGGAGCCTGCTTTTGTCCGCCTTCCTGAGGAGCTGTGGCTGTCTCGGCTGCCCCAGCTCTGCTGCAAGTTCTTCCTTGGTCTGTCTCTCACTGAGTGGAGTGCCAGCCAGGGAGGGGATGGCAAAGTGAGCACTGGCAGCACACCCTGCCCTTTCTCCGGTACTCACCAGGTCCTTCGCGACAGTCCCACACCTCATGCCGGTCCGCTGCGCGGAGGCATTCCGGAATGTGTACGATGCACGCTGCATGAGGTTGGAGGAAGGCCCAGCGGGTGATGGCAAGGCCGAGGGCGTTGGTGTTGCATCGCCCTGGGAGGGCCTCCCGTCCCTAAGAGGAATGGGTCGGGCCGCCCGTGGCACGAGGGGGGGATTTGAGCGGAAAGAGGCCGGAGGAGCCCCCTTGGGGTGAAGTGCAGGGTTCTGGGCCGTAGCGCGTCACCGTTTCAAACTCTACTTGTCGACGCAAACGGGGGACCCTGCACGGATAACAACGCCCGGCCGTCTGCGGGGGAGAAGCACAATTTTCGGAGCCTGTCCCTGGCACAGCCCAGACTGTGGGTTTACTGCCACAGGCCAAACCGAATTAGCTCTTGTAAACTTGCCCAAGACACTAAAGGAGGGTTCCGAAGGAAATAGTGCACCCAAAACAGCGCATCCCCGGAGTCGGGGAAACCTGGGAGGGGGGGGAGGGGGGCTAGACAGAGAGCGGGGGAAGAGCAGGAGTGGCTCGGAGAAGGAGAGGAGGAGAGAGGGTGGGCCCAGGGAGAAGAACAGGGAGCAAGAGGAGGGGCTGCCACAGAGAGAGGAGGGCAGAGGAGGAGGGAGGCCTGGGGACAGTGAGGGAGGGAGGGGGAGGGAGAGAGGGAGGGAGCGAGGACCGGCGGAGGCAGGGAGGGAGGCTGAATTCTGTACATTGCACAGCCTACAGTCTGAAAGGAAACATTCCTCCCTGGACGTCAAGAGGAGATCTGAAAACACCCGTGGACCTGCAGACAGATCCCACGAGGTCATGCGGGGTGAGATGGAGAGGCAAAGCCCCAAAGAGATGAAGTGACGGCTTCTCAGAGGTCTGCGGGAAATCCTCATGCCCACCGCGGACAGGCACGAGTCGGGAACGCCAGAGAGAGGTGGGAGGGAGTTAGTCACGCAGCAGTTGCACGAAGACCTAAGGTGACAGGGCTTTGCGCATTGGCCCACAATGCTCACTCTGCACATCCAAGGAGCCCGATGCGCTCCTAGCGGAAGGCACGCTCCAAAGACATGCCCAGGCCAGTGGACGAGCGAGGCAGAGACGCGTCTCTCGGCAGCCTACAGAGTTGGGACTGACCCATCACACACCGGGGAGCCTCGGGGAGAGGAAGAGCCAGCTTCCCCTTCGGATGCGCGGAGGCCAGAAGGCGGTGCGTGATACGTTCGACAGGTCCAGAGAAAACGTACCGTAACGTGCAGGCGACGTTCGGCACCAATGACCCAGAAAATGTTCACAAGACGTAAGGAGAAGGAGTGCGAGGAGGAGCCCGTGGGTCCGGAGGGGTGGGGCTGGGATGGAGGTGGGAGGCGGGGCTCTATGCTAAGGAGAGTCCGGCCTGCCGAAATGAAGCGGGTCCCTGAGTCCCTTAAGTCAAGCTGCTAGCCTGAAAGAAGGCATCCCCGTAGAGTACATGCCAAACAAACACCAGAGCAGGATTTGACTATGGAAGTACTCTGGGTTGCCTATCTGGCCCCAAAGACAAATGCGTCCAAGGCAGGCAACCGTTTGCATTCCTCGGCTGAGCACGCACCCAGCTGTCTCTTGCATGCTGTATGATGCCCTTCCGTGGACTCATGACAGACAGCCGGGAGCAGGCCCCTCGCACCCACGCCCTCTCGCCTTCTCTCCCTCTCAACCTCCCAGCCCGTCTCCCTCCTGGGCCGGTCCCGCCCCACGCTGGGGACCCCGCGCACCTCCCCTCCCGCTCCCAAGTGCCCCCCCCCGCCCGCCACCAGCATCCTCGAAGCTCAAGCCCTCTCCCACCGGCAATGTTAAGGCGATACACCTTAAAGATCACTTTGTTCTGGAAGTACGGGTTGCTCCCAAAGGAAAACATCAACCTGAAAAGGTATTTGGGATGGCCCAGTACCTCCACCTGCCCCGCCGAAGAAAGAGGACGGGAAGGGGGAACGTGTCTTCTAGGTGCCCCGAGCTGTTTGCCTGGCTGCGGCACTGAACCACGTTGCCCGGCCCCCTCCTGCTCAAACCCCACGCCCACCGGGCCTCCCCCAGCCTCCGTCTCCGAGGACTGACCTCCAAATGGGTCACGGAGCTGAGCACGTGTCTGTCCTGGTCACCCGTCACGGCCGATATCTTGGGGTGTTTCAGGATCTGCCTTGGGTCTAGGAGCCTCGCCGGCACGTGCTACGGAAAGAGAGGCAGGAGCCACCCGGACCTTCCCGGCTGAGAGCAAGCGACCGAAGTTGCAAAAGTGCGGAAACGCCAAGCACTGCCGCCCTCCCAACCTGGTCAGCTCCTGCCCTTTCTTCCCACCTGCTCCACCCTGGGGAGTCCCTTGGCTTCCAGCACCTCTGAGGCTGCCTGCCCCCGACAGGGCAAGGCCGAGGGCCTGACTGCGCTCTGTTCCCACGTCCCCCTGGCCTGCGCGTGTGGCCTGCAGGCAGTCACTGCTTTGGACGGCTGGATGTGCTCCGTCCCACTGTCACGGCCGGGATTGCTTGTGTGTTTGCCTGAAGCCCCGTGACTTTGAGGGGCCTCCTGTGCCCAGGAGGGGGCCGCTCGGGTCACCTGGAGCACGGCTGCGCGCCCACGGCCCAAAGCGTGGTCCTGGCAGAGTCAGCGAGTGAGGGAGGGAAAGCGGTAGGTGGGGGCAGGGGGAAAGCAAAAGAGAGAGAGGGACAGAGAGACCCCACACCAGGAGGAAGGGACACAGAGGGAGGGCAGAGAGGACAGGGGGAGAGGGCGGGCGAGGACACAGAGGGGGAGAGACAGGCAGGGAGGAAAGGTGCGGGTAGGCGCCTGGGCCTGGGGCCCCGGCCTGGCTGTGTGGGGCCTGTGGAGACAGAGTTTGCAGCACCCCGGCAGCGCCGTGTCTGGGTTCCCGCGGTCTGCCGAAGCGAGGCGGCCCGCTGACTGGCTTGGCAACCCGAGAGCGGACGACATTGTGGGTCTGCCCTGATCTTTGCAAATTTGGAAAACCACGCATGCTCTGAAGGACAGGGAACGGCGGAGGGCAGCCTCTCCGTGTGCCCCATGTACCCAGCAAACGTTTCCTTCCAATATCTGCTCTGAGCCAAGCGGGCTTTGTGCTACCCTACTTGTCGAAGCGTGTTGACCCGTGTTCCCTGAACCCCGCAAGGCTGTTGGGAGTGTGCTGCAGCCCCAAAGCTTCCGCCCGCAGCTTCTGCACAGACAGGCTCTGGACAGGTCGCAGCCCCAGCGTTCTCACCCCCGCCGCGCCCCGCCTTCCTCTGCTGTGCATTGTAGGGATCGTGGGCCCACTCCCACCCGGCAAGGGGGCGGAGAGCCCTTCCCCCCAGCGCTCATGGCCGTGGCCGTGGCTCTGCTGCTGCCCTCCTCGCGGTGATCCTCCACAGCAGCCAAGCCCCACCAGCCGGAGGAAAGATATGGCCTGGGATGCCCTGGATTTGACGGCCCTCCGGCGAGCCAGGTGAGAACTCCGCTTCTGATTCATCCTGCACTTGGGGCGCAAGTAGGGCCTGGTAGCTTGGGCGTCCACAGAGCTGAGCGCCAACTGAACAACCTCCAGCGCGGCCAGTGGGGCCCCCGGCTGGATCGGGACCCAGCCCTGGCCCTTCCTGCCGCAGCTCCTGCAGCTTCTCGTCCTGCTCTGCTTGTGCCACCTCCTCGTCTTCCGCCGCCACGACCTCCGCCAGCGCCATGATATCCTCCCCCACGACCACCAAATCCTCCCCCGCGCCGGCCTCGCCTCTGCGCTGCGGGGCCTCAGCCTCCCGCGCAGCCTCTGCCGCCATGCCCCCCGCACCTAGGGCCTGCGGCACCCCCGCCCCGCCCCAGGCGCCTGCCTCCCCACCGGGCCCCCTCCTCCTCACGACCCCCTCAGCGGACTAAGGTGGTCCAGGGTTCCGGGGCAGCCCCGGCTTCGCCGGACCCCGCCTGGCTCTCCATGGGGCCGTGGACCCGAACCCCCGGCAAGCCACGGAGCGAAGGAGCTGGAGGGGCGAGCACGCGGCTCCCACAAGCGGCCGGCAGGTGGCGCTCTGGCGCCCACGGCTGGAGGCCGGTACCCAGCGGAGGCGGCGGGCCTGGGGTACGCATGCGCACAAAGCCTTGGGGCCCGGTGGCGTCTGGGTGGCGTCTGGGTGGCGGGGCGGGGGTGCGCCTGTGGCCTTGGCGGGATGGAAGCCCGGCCTCACGCCCAGGACGCTGACCGGCCCCGGGACCCCACCAGTGGCACGGCGGTGGGCGTGGCCGCACCCGGCCCGCCCCTCGCCCCCGCGGGAGCCGGTCCGCACGCGCGTCTCCTCAGGGGTGGCGTCCGTGCCCGGACCCTGGCCATCTTCTTCGCTGACACCTCCCAGGCCATTCCCGGCGGGTCCCTGCTATCACAAACCTCGTGTTCACCTTCTCGTCAGTTCCCCTGGGAACACGCTACTGGCACCGGGGAATTCAAACCCAGCGGCTCAATAGCGTGACCGCCCGCCGCCCGGAAACCTCACCCGGCCCCTTCTGAGTCACGCCGGGGCGAAGCCCTGAAATCATCCGCTGCTGCGCCAACCACTGCCACATGGCTGTCCACATGGCTTTCCCCCCTTTCCCCGCCCGGTGCGGGAGGGAGTCCGGAGGCCGCCCAGCAGGATCCGGGATGCGGGGACCTCCCCGCCCCAACGACCCGCCTCTCCTACAAAGAGAGGAACCGCACACAGGTATTGGGCCTGAAATTTACAAGGAGCCACGGTCCGAGGCCACCTCCGTGCTTACACAACCCCTGGCACAGCCCCGGTGAGGTCCGCGATTGGGAGGCGGGGGCATGCTAATGGGCCGCCCACGTAGCCTAAAGGGTAATACCTCTGGGTGTGTTCTTTCGTTAAAGCCACTGCTAGGACTCGCTCCCACCATACTTTCCTCTGCCGGGCCCTTCATCTTTGCTTTCTCCCTCCTTGTCTGACTTCCGCGCTCCCTTTCCCTGTGTCTGCCTTCCCGCCTCACCATAACTGCCAGGGATGTCCGAGCTCCAGCCTAATGGTCCCCGGAGCCTGCTTTTGTCCGCCTTCCTGAGGAGCTGTGGCTGTCTCGGCTGCCCCAGCTCTGCTGCAAGTTCTTCCTTGGTCTGTCTCTCACTGAGTGGAGTGCCAGCCAGGGAGGGGATGGCAAAGTGAGCACTGGCAGCACACCCTGCCCTTTCTCCGGTACTCACCAGGTCCTTCGCGACAGTCCCACACCTCATGCCGGTCCGCTGCGCGGAGGCATTCCGGAATGTGTACGATGCACGCTGCATGAGGTTGGAGGAAGGCCCAGCGGGTGATGGCAAGGCCGAGGGCGTTGGTGTTGCATCGCCCTGGGAGGGCCTCCCGTCCCTAAGAGGAATGGGTCGGGCCGCCCGTGGCAGGAGGGGGGGATTTGAGCGGAAAGAGGCCGGAGGAGCCCCCTTGGGGTGAAGTGCAGGGTTCTGGGCCGTAGCGCGTCACCGTTTCAAACTCTACTTCTCGACGCAAACGGGGGACCCTGCACGGATAACAACGCCCGGCCCTCTGCGGGGGAGAAGCACAATTTTCGGAGCCTGTCCCTGGCACAGCCCAGACTGTGGGTTTACTGCCACAGGCCAAACCGAATTAGCTCTTGTAAACTTGCCCAAGACACTAAAGGAGGGTTCCGAGGAAATAGTGCACCCAAAACAGCGCATCCCCGGAGTCGGAGAAACCTGGGAGGGGGGGTGGGGGGCTGGACAGAGAGCGGGGGAAGAGCAGGAGTGGCGCGGAGAAGGAGAGGAGGAGAAAGGGTGGGCCCAGGGAGAGGAACAGGGAGCAAGAGGAGGGGCTGCCACAGAGAGAGGAGGGCAGAGGAGGAGGGAGGCCTGGGGAGAGTGAGGGAGGGAGGGGGAGGGAGAGAGGGAGGGAGCGAGGACCGGCGGAGGCAGGGAGGGAGGCTGAATTCTGTACATTGCACAGCCTACAGTCTGAAAGGAAACATTCCTCCCTGGACGTCAAGAGGAGATCTGAAAACACCCGTGGACCTGCAGACAGATCCCACGAGGTCATGCGGGGTGAGATGGAGAGGCAAAGCCCCAAAGAGATGAAGTGACGGCTTCTCAGAGGTCTGCGGGAAACCCTCATGCCCACCGCGGACAGGCACGAGTCGGGAACGCCAGAGAGAGGTGGGAGGGAGTTAGTCACGCAGCAGTTGCACGAAGACCTAAGGTGACAGGGCTTTGCGCATTGGCCCACAATGCTCACTCTGCACATCCAAGGAGCCCGATGCGCTCCTAGCGGAAGGCACGCTCCAAAGACATGCCCAGGCCAGTGGACGAGCGAGGCAGAGACGCGTCTCTCGGCAGCCTACAGAGTTGGGACTGACCCATCACACACCGGGGAGCCTCGGGGAGAGGAAGAGCCAGCTTCCCCTTCGGATGCGCGGAGGCCAGAAGGCGGTGCGTGATACGTTCGACAGGTCCAGAGAAAACGTACCGTAACGTGCAGGCGACGTTCGGCACCAATGACCCAGAAAATGTTCACAAGACGTAAGGAGAAGGAGTGCGAGGAGGAGCCCGTGGGTCCGGAGGGGTGGGGCTGGGATGGAGGTGGGAGGCGGGGCTCTATGCTAAGGAGAGTCCGGCCTGCCGAAATGAAGCGGGTCCCTGAGTCCCTTAAGTCAAGCTGCTAGCCTGAAATAAGGCATCCCCGTAGAGTACATGCCAAACAAACACCAGAGCAGGATTTGACTATGGAAGTACTCTGGGTTGCCTATCTGGCCCCAAAGACAAATGCGTCCAAGGCAGGCAACCGTTTGCATTCCTCGGCTGAGCACGCACCCAGCTGTCTCTTGCATGCTGTATGATGCCCTTCCGTGGACTCATGACAGACAGCCGGGAGCAGGCCCCTCGCACCCACGCCCTCTCGCCTTCTCTCCCTCTCAACCTCCCAGCCCGTCTCCCTCCTGGGCCGGTCCCGCCCCACGCTGGGGACCCCGCGCACCTCCCCTCCCGCTCCCAAGTGCCCCCCCCCGCCCGCCACCAGCATCCTCGAAGCTCAAGCCCTCTCCCACCGGCAATGTTAAGGCGATACACCTTAAAGATCACTTTGTTCTGGAAGTACGGGTTGCTCCCAAAGGAAAACATCAACCTGAAAAGGTATTTGGGATGGCCCAGTACCTCCACCTGCCCCGCCGAAGAAAGAGGACGGGAAGGGGGAACGTGTCTTCTAGGTGCCCCGAGCTGTTTGCCTGGCTGCGGCACTGAACCACGTTGCCCGGCCCCCTCCTGCTCAAACCCCACGCCCACCGGGCCTCCCCCAGCCTCCGTCTCCGAGGACTGACCTCCAAATGGGTCACGGAGCTGAGCACGTGTCTGTCCTGGTCACCCGTCACGGCCGATATCTTGGGGTGTTTCAGGATCTGCCTTGGGTCTAGGAGCCTCGCCGGCACGTGCTACGGAAAGAGAGGCAGGAGCCACCCGGACCTTCCCGGCTGAGAGCAAGCGACCGAAGTTGCAAAAGTGCGGAAACGCCAAGCACTGCCGCCCTCCCAACCTGGTCAGCTCCTGCCCTTTCTTCCCACCTGCTCCACCCTGGGGAGTCCCTTGGCTTCCAGCACCTCTGAGGCTGCCTGCCCCCGACAGGGCAAGGCCGAGGGCCTGACTGCGCTCTGTTCCCACGTCCCCCTGGCCTGCGCGTGTGGCCTGCAGGCAGTCACTGCTTTGGACGGCTGGATGTGCTCCGTCCCACTGTCACGGCCGGGATTGCTTGTGTGTTTGCCTGAAGCCCCGTGACTTTGAGGGGCCTCCTGTGCCCAGGAGGGGGCCGCTCGGGTCACCTGGAGCACGGCTGCGCGCCCACGGCCCAAAGCGTGGTCCTGGCAGAGTCAGCGAGTGAGGGAGGGAAAGCGGTAGGTGGGGGCAGGGGGAAAGCAAAAGAGAGAGAGGGACAGAGAGACCCCACACCAGGAGGAAGGGACACAGAGGGAGGGCAGAGAGGACAGGGGGAGAGGGCGGGCGAGGACACAGAGGGGGAGAGACAGGCAGGGAGGATAGGTGCGGGTAGGCGCCTGGGCCTGGGGCCCCGGCCTGGCTGTGTGGGGCCTGTGGAGACAGAGTTTGCAGCACCCCGGCAGCGCCGTGTCTGGGTTCCCGCGGTCTGCCGAAGCGAGGCGGCCCGCTGACTGGCTTGGCAACCCGAGAGCGGACGACATTGTGGGTCTGCCCTGATCTTTGCAAATTTGGAAAACCACGCAGGCTCTGAAGGACAGGGAACGGCGGAGGGCAGCCTCTCCGTGTGCCCCATGTACCCAGCAAACGTTTCCTTCCAATATCTGCTCTGAGCCAAGCGGGCTTTGTGCTACACTACTTGTCGAAGCGTGTTGACCCGTGTTCCCTGAACCCCGCAAGGCTGTTGGGAGTGTGCTGCAGCCCCAAAGCTTCCGCCCGCAGCTTCTGCACAGACAGGCTCTGGACAGGTCGCAGCCCCAGCGTTCTCACCCCCGCCGCGCCCCGCCTTCCTCTGCTGTGCATTGTAGGGATCGTGGGCCCACTCCCACCCGGCAAGGGGGCGGAGAGCCCTTCCCCCCAGCGCTCATGGCCGTGGCCGTGGCTCTGCTGCTGCCCTCCTCGCGGTGATCCTCCACAGCAGCCAAGCCCCACCAGCCGGAGGAAAGATATGGCCTGGGATGCCCTGGATTTGACGGCCCTCCGGCGAGCCAGGTGAGAACTCCGCTTCTGATTCATCCTGCACTTGGGGCGCAAGTAGGGCCTGGTAGCTTGGGCGTCCACAGAGCTGAGCGCCAACTGAACAACCTCCAGCGCGGCCAGTGGGGCCCCCGGCTGGATCGGGACCCAGCCCTGGCCCTTCCTGCCGCAGCTCCTGCAGCTTCTCGTCCTGCTCTGCTTGTGCCACCTCCTCGTCTTCCGCCGCCACGACCTCCGCCAGCGCCATGATATCCTCCCCCACGACCACCAAATCCTCCCCCGCGCCGGCCTCGCCTCTGCGCTGCGGGGCCTCAGCCTCCCGCGCAGCCTCTGCCGCCATGCCCCCCGCACCTAGGGCCTGCGGCACCCCCGCCCCGCCCCAGGCGCCTGCCTCCCCACCGGGCCCCCTCCTCCTCACGACCCCCTCAGCGGACTAAGGTGGTCCAGGGTTCCGGGGCAGCCCCGGCTTCGCCGGACCCCGCCTGGCTCTCCATGGGGACGTGGACCCGAACCCCCGGCAAGCCACGGAGCGAAGGAGCTGGAGGGGCGAGCACGCGGCTCCCACAAGCGGCCGGCAGGTGGCGCTCTGGCGCCCACGGCTGGAGGCCGGTACCCAGCGGAGGCGGCGGGCCTGGGGTACGCATGCGCACAAAGCCTTGGGGCCCGGTGGCGTCTGGGTGGCGTCTGGGTGGCGGGGCGGGGGTGCGCCTGTGGCCTTGGCGGGATGGAAGCCCGGCCTCACGCCCAGGACGCTGACCGGCCCCGGGACCCCACCAGTGGCACGGCGGTGGGCGTGGCCGCACCCGGCCCGCCCCTCGCCCCCGCGGGAGCCGGTCCGCACGCGCGTCTCCTCAGGGGTGGCGTCCGTGCCCGGACCCTGGCCATCTTCTTCGCTGACACCTCCCAGGCCATTCCCGGCGGGTCCCTGCTATCACAAACCTCGTGTTCACCTTCTCGTCAGTTCCCCTGGGAACACGCTACTGGCACCGGGGAATTCAAACCCAGCGGCTCAATAGCGTGACCGCCCGCCGCCCGGAAACCTCACCCGGCCCCTTCTTAGTCACGCCGGGGCGAAGCCCTGAAGTCATCCGCTGCTGCGCCAACCACTGCCACATGGCTGTCCACATGGCTTTCCCCCCTTTCCCCGCCCGGTGCGGGAGGGAGTCCGGAGGCCGCCCAGCAGGATCCGGGATGCGGGGACCTCCCCGCCCCAACGACCCGCCTCTCCTACAAAGAGAGGAACCGCACACAGGTATTGGGCCTGAAATTTACAAGGAGCCACGGTCCGAGGCCACCTCCGTGCTTACACAACCCCTGGCACAGCCCCGGTGAGGTCCGCGATTGGGAGGCGGGGGCATGCTAATGGGCCGCCCACGTAGCCTAAAGGGTAATACCTCTGGGTGTGTTCTTTCGTTAAAGCCACTGCTAGGACTCGCTCCCACCATACTTTCCTCTGCCGGGCCCTTCATCTTTGCTTTCTCCCTCCTTGTCTGACTTCCGCGCTCCCTTTCCCTGTGTCTGCCTTCCCGCCTCACCATAACTGCCAGGGATGTCCGAGCTCCAGCCTAATGGTCCCCGGAGCCTGCTTTTGTCCGCCTTCCTGAGGAGCTGTGGCTGTCTCGGCTGCCCCAGCTCTGCTGCAAGTTCTTCCTTGGTCTGTCTCTCACTGAGTGGAGTGCCAGCCAGGGAGGGGATGGCAAAGTGAGCACTGGCAGCACACCCTGCCCTTTCTCCGGTACTCACCAGGTCCTTCGCGACAGTCCCACACCTCATGCCGGTCCGCTGCGCGGAGGCATTCCGGAATGTGTACGATGCACGCTGCATGAGGTTGGAGGAAGGCCCAGCGGGTGATGGCAAGGCCGAGGGCGTTGGTGTTGCATCGCCCTGGGAGGGCCTCCCGTCCCTAAGAGGAATGGGTCGGGCCGCCCGTGGCAGGAGGGGGGGATTTGAGCGGAAAGAGGCCGGAGGAGCCCCCTTGGGGTGAAGTGCAGGGTTCTGGGCCGTAGCGCGTCACCGTTTCAAACTCTACTTGTCGACGCAAACGGGGGACCCTGCACGGATAACAACGCCCGGCCCTCTGCGGGGGAGAAGCACAATTTTCGGAGCCTGTCCCTGGCACAGCCCAGACTGTGGGTTTACTGCCACAGGCCAAACCGAATTAGCTCTTGTAAACTTGCCCAAGACACTAAAGGAGGGTTCCGAGGAAATAGTGCACCCAAAACAGCGCATCCCCGGAGTCGGAGAAACCTGGGAGGGGGGGGAGGGGGGCTGGACAGAGAGCGGGGGAAGAGCAGGAGTGGCGCGGAGAAGGAGAGGAGGAGAGAGGGTGGGCCCAGGGAGAGGAACAGGGAGCGAGAGGAGGGGCTGCCACAGAGAGAGGAGGGCAGAGGAGGAGGGAGGCCTGGGGACAGTGAGGGAGGGAGGGGGAGGGAGAGAGGGAGGGAGCGAGGACCGGCGGAGGCAGGGAGGGAGGCTGAATTCTGTACATTGCACAGCCTACAGTCTGAAAGGAAACATTCCTCCCTGGACGTCAAGAGGAGATCTGAAAACACCCGTGGACCTGCAGACAGATCCCACGAGGTCATGCGGGGTGAGATGGAGAGGCAAAGCCCCAAAGAGATGAAGTGACGGCTTCTCAGAGGTCTGCGGGAAACCCTCATGCCCACCGCGGACAGGCACGAGTCGGGAACGCCAGAGAGAGGTGGGAGGGAGTTAGTCACGCAGCAGTTGCACGAAGACCTAAGGTGACAGGGCTTTGCGCATTGGCCCACAATGCTCACTCTGCACATCCAAGGAGCCCGATGCGCTCCTAGCGGAAGGCACGCTCCAAAGACATGCCCAGGCCAGTGGACGAGCGAGGCAGAGACGCGTCTCTCGGCAGCCTACAGAGTTGGGACTGACCCATCACACACCGGGGAGCCTCGGGGAGAGGAAGAGCCAGCTTCCCCTTCGGATGCGCGGAGGCCAGAAGGCGGTGCGTGATACGTTCGACAGGTCCAGAGAAAACGTACCGTAACGTGCAGGCGACGTTCGGCACCAATGACCCAGAAAATGTTCACAAGACGTAAGGAGAAGGAGTGCGAGGAGGAGCCCGTGGGTCCGGAGGGGTGGGGCTGGGATGGAGGTGGGAGGCGGGGCTCTATGCTAAGGAGAGTCCGGCCTGCCGAAATGAAGCGGGTCCCTGAGTCCCTTAAGTCAAGCTGCTAGCCTGAAATAAGGCATCCCCGTAGAGTACATGCCAAACAAACACCAGAGCAGGATTTGACTATGGAAGTACTCTGGGTTGCCTATCTGGCCCCAAAGACAAATGCGTCCAAGGCAGGCAACCGTTTGCATTCCTCGGCTGAGCACGCACCCAGCTGTCTCTTGCATGCTGTATGATGCCCTTCCGTGGACTCATGACAGACAGCCGGGAGCAGGCCCCTCGCACCCACGCCCTCTCGCCTTCTCTCCCTCTCAACCTCCCAGCCCGTCTCCCTCCTGGGCCGGTCCCGCCCCACGCTGGGGACCCCGCGCACCTCCCCTCCCGCTCCCAAGTGCCCCCCCCCGCCCGCCACCAGCATCCTCGAAGCTCAAGCCCTCTCCCACCGGCAATGTTAAGGCGATACACCTTAAAGATCACTTTGTTCTGGAAGTACGGGTTGCTCCCAAAGGAAAACATCAACCTGAAAAGGTATTTGGGATGGCCCAGTACCTCCACCTGCCCCGCCGAAGAAAGAGGACGGGAAGGGGGAACGTGTCTTCTAGGTGCCCCGAGCTGTTTGCCTGGCTGCGGCACTGAACCACGTTGCCCGGCCCCCTCCTGCTCAAACCCCACGCCCACCGGGCCTCCCCCAGCCTCCGTCTCCGAGGACTGACCTCCAAATGGGTCACGGAGCTGAGCACGTGTCTGTCCTGGTCACCCGTCACGGCCGATATCTTGGGGTGTTTCAGGATCTGCCTTGGGTCTAGGAGCCTCGCCGGCACGTGCTACGGAAAGAGAGGCAGGAGCCACCCGGACCTTCCCGGCTGAGAGCAAGCGACCGAAGTTGCAAAAGTGCGGAAACGCCAAGCACTGCCGCCCTCCCAACCTGGTCAGCTCCTGCCCTTTCTTCCCACCTGCTCCACCCTGGGGAGTCCCTTGGCTTCCAGCACCTCTGAGGCTGCCTGCCCCCGACAGGGCAAGGCCGAGGGCCTGACTGCGCTCTGTTCCCACGTCCCCCTGGCCTGCGCGTGTGGCCTGCAGGCAGTCACTGCTTTGGACGGCTGGATGTGCTCCGTCCCACTGTCACGGCCGGGATTGCTTGTGTGTTTGCCTGAAGCCCCGTGACTTTGAGGGGCCTCCTGTGCCCAGGAGGGGGCCGCTCGGGTCACCTGGAGCACGGCTGCGCGCCCACGGCCCAAAGCGTGGTCCTGGCAGAGTCAGCGAGTGAGGGAGGGAAAGCGGTAGGTGGGGGCAGGGGGAAAGCAAAAGAGAGAGAGGGACAGAGAGACCCCACACCAGGAGGAAGGGACACAGAGGGAGGGCAGAGAGGACAGGGGGAGAGGGCGGGCGAGGACACAGAGGGGGAGAGACAGGCAGGGAGGAAAGGTGCGGGTAGGCGCCTGGGCCTGGGGCCCCGGCCTGGCTGTGTGGGGCCTGTGGAGACAGAGTTTGCAGCACCCCGGCAGCGCCGTGTCTGGGTTCCCGCGGTCTGCCGAAGCGAGGCGGCCCGCTGACTGGCTTGGCAACCCGAGAGCGGACGACATTGTGGGTCTGCCCTGATCTTTGCAAATTTGGAAAACCACGCAGGCTCTGAAGGACAGGGAACGGCGGAGGGCAGCCTCTCCGTGTGCCCCATGTACCCAGCAAACGTTTCCTTCCAATATCTGCTCTGAGCCAAGCGGGCTTTGTGCTACCCTACTTGTCGAAGCGTGTTGACCCGTGTTCCCTGAACCCCGCAAGGCTGTTGGGAGTGTGCTGCAGCCCCAAAGCTTCCGCCCGCAGCTTCTGCACAGACAGGCTCTGGACAGGTCGCAGCCCCAGCGTTCTCACCCCCGCCGCGCCCCGCCTTCCTCTGCTGTGCATTGTAGGGATCGTGGGCCCACTCCCACCCGGCAAGGGGGCGGAGAGCCCTTCCCCCCAGCGCTCATGGCCGTGGCCGTGGCTCTGCTGCTGCCCTCCTCGCGGTGATCCTCCACAGCAGCCAAGCCCCACCAGCCGGAGGAAAGATATGGCCTGGGATGCCCTGGATTTGACGGCCCTCCGGCGAGCCAGGTGAGAACTCCGCTTCTGATTCATCCTGCACTTGGGGCGCAAGTAGGGCCTGGTAGCTTGGGCGTCCACAGAGCTGAGCGCCAACTGAACAACCTCCAGCGCGGCCAGTGGGGCCCCCGGCTGGATCGGGACCCAGCCCTGGCCCTTCCTGCCGCAGCTCCTGCAGCTTCTCGTCCTGCTCTTCTTGTGCCACCTCCTCGTCTTCCGCCGCCACGACCTCCGCCAGCGCCATGATATCCTCCCCCACGACCACCAAATCCTCCCCCGCGCCGGCCTCGCCTCTGCGCTGCGGGGCCTCAGCCTCCCGCGCAGCCTCTGCCGCCATGCCCCCCGCACCTAGGGCCTGCGGCACCCCCGCCCCGCCCCAGGCGCCTGCCTCCCCACCGGGCCCCCTCCTCCTCACGACCCCCTCAGCGGACTAAGGTGGTCCAGGGTTCCGGGGCAGCCCCGGCTTCGCCGGACCCCGCCTGGCTCTCCATGGGGCCGTGGACCCGAACCCCCGGCAAGCCACGGAGCGAAGGAGCTGGAGGGGCGAGCACGCGGCTCCCACAAGCGGCCGGCAGGTGGCGCTCTGGCGCCCACGGCTGGAGGCCGGTACCCAGCGGAGGCGGCGGGCCTGGGGTACGCATGCGCACAAAGCCTTGGGGCCCGGTGGCGTCTGGGTGGCGTCTGGGTGGCGGGGCGGGGGTGCGCCTGTGGCCTTGGCGGGATGGAAGCCCGGCCTCACGCCCAGGACGCTGACCGGCCCCGGGACCCCACCAGTGGCACGGCGGTGGGCGTGGCCGCACCCGGCCCGCCCCTCGCCCCCGCGGGAGCCGGTCCGCACGCGCGTCTCCTCAGGGGTGGCGTCCGTGCCCGGACCCTGGCCATCTTCTTCGCTGACACCTCCCAGGCCATTCCCGGCGGGTCCCTGCTATCACAAACCTCGTGTTCACCTTCTCGTCAGTTCCCCTGGGAACACGCTACTGGCACCGGGGAATTCAAACCCAGCGGCTCAATAGCGTGACCGCCCGCCGCCCGGAAACCTCACCCGGCCCCTTCTTAGTCACGCCGGGGCGAAGCCCTGAAGTCATCCGCTGCTGCGCCAACCACTGCCACATGGCTGTCCACATGGCTTTCCCCCCTTTCCCCGCCCGGTGCGGGAGGGAGTCCGGAGGCCGCCCAGCAGGATCCGGGATGCGGGGACCTCCCCGCCCCAACGACCCGCCTCTCCTACAAAGAGAGGAACCGCACACAGGTATTGGGCCTGAAATTTACAAGGAGCCACGGTCCGAGGCCACCTCCGTGCTTACACAACCCCTGGCACAGCCCCGGTGAGGTCCGCGATTGGGAGGCGGGGGCATGCTAATGGGCCGCCCACGTAGCCTAAAGGGTAATACCTCTGGGTGTGTTCTTTCGTTAAAGCCACTGCTAGGACTCGCTCCCACCATACTTTCCTCTGCCGGGCCCTTCATCTTTGCTTTCTCCCTCCTTGTCTGACTTCCGCGCTCCCTTTCCCTGTGTCTGCCTTCCCGCCTCACCATAACTGCCAGGGATGTCCGAGCTCCAGCCTAATGGTCCCCGGAGCCTGCTTTTGTCCGCCTTCCTGAGGAGCTGTGGCTGTCTCGGCTGCCCCAGCTCTGCTGCAAGTTCTTCCTTGGTCTGTCTCTCACTGAGTGGAGTGCCAGCCAGGGAGGGGATGGCAAAGTGAGCACTGGCAGCACACCCTGCCCTTTCTCCGGTACTCACCAGGTCCTTCGCGACAGTCCCACACCTCATGCCGGTCCGCTGCGCGGAGGCATTCCGGAATGTGTACGATGCACGCTGCATGAGGTTGGAGGAAGGCCCAGCGGGTGATGGCAAGGCCGAGGGCGTTGGTGTTGCATCGCCCTGGGAGGGCCTCCCGTCCCTAAGAGGAATGGGTCGGGCCGCCCGTGGCAGGAGGGGGGGATTTGAGCGGAAAGAGGCCGGAGGAGCCCCCTTGGGGTGAAGTGCAGGGTTCTGGGCCGTAGCGCGTCACCGTTTCAAACTCTACTTCTCGACGCAAACGGGGGACCCTGCACGGATAACAACGCCCGGCCCTCTGCGGGGGAGAAGCACAATTTTCGGAGCCTGTCCCTGGCACAGCCCAGACTGTGGGTTTACTGCCACAGGCCAAACCGAATTAGCTCTTGTAAACTTGCCCAAGACACTAAAGGAGGGTTCCGAGGAAATAGTGCACCCAAAACAGCGCATCCCCGGAGTCGGAGAAACCTGGGAGGGGGGGGAGGGGGGCTGGACAGAGAGCGGGGGAAGAGCAGGAGTGGCGCGGAGAAGGAGAGGAGGAGAGAGGGTGGGCCCAGGGAGAGGAACAGGGAGCGAGAGGAGGGGCTGCCACAGAGAGAGGAGGGCAGAGGAGGAGGGAGGCCTGGGGACAGTGAGGGAGGGAGGGGGAGGGAGAGAGGGAGGGAGCGAGGACCGGCGGAGGCAGGGAGGGAGGCTGAATTCTGTACATTGCACAGCCTACAGTCTGAAAGGAAACATTCCTCCCTGGACGTCAAGAGGAGATCTGAAAACACCCGTGGACCTGCAGACAGATCCCACGAGGTCATGCGGGGTGAGATGGAGAGGCAAAGCCCCAAAGAGATGAAGTGACGGCTTCTCAGAGGTCTGCGGGAAACCCTCATGCCCACCGCGGACAGGCACGAGTCGGGAACGCCAGAGAGAGGTGGGAGGGAGTTAGTCACGCAGCAGTTGCACGAAGACCTAAGGTGACAGGGCTTTGCGCATTGGCCCACAATGCTCACTCTGCACATCCAAGGAGCCCGATGCGCTCCTAGCGGAAGGCACGCTCCAAAGACATGCCCAGGCCAGTGGACGAGCGAGGCAGAGACGCGTCTCTCGGCAGCCTACAGAGTTGGGACTGACCCATCACACACCGGGGAGCCTCGGGGAGAGGAAGAGCCAGCTTCCACTTCGGATGCGCGGAGGCCAGAAGGCGGTGCGTGATACTTTCGACAGGTCCAGAGAAAAACTACCGTAACGTGCAGGCGACGTTCGGCACCAATAACCCAGAAAATGTTCACAAGACGTAAGGAGAAGGAGTGCGAGGAGGAGCCCGTTGGTCCGGAGGGGTGGGGCTGGGATGGAGGTGGGAGGCGGGGCTCTATGCTAAGGAGAGTCCGGCCTGCCGAAATGAAGCGGGTCCCTGAGTCCCTTAAGTCAAGCTGCTAGCCTGAAATAAGGCATCCCCGTAGAGTACATGCCAAACAAACACCAGAGCAGGATTTGACTATGGAAGTACTCTGGGTTGCCTATCTGGCCCCAAAGACAAATGCGTCCAAGGCAGGCAACCGTTTGCATTCCTCGGCTGAGCACGCACCCAGCTGTCTCTTGCATGCTGTATGATGCCCTTCCGTGGACTCATGACAGACAGCCGGGAGCAGGCCCCTCGCACCCACGCCCTCTCGCCTTCTCTCCCTCTCAACCTCCCAGCCCGTCTCCCTCCTGGGCCGGTCCCGCCCCACGCTGGGGACCCCGCGCACCTCCCCTCCCGCTCCCAAGTGCCCACCCCCTCCCGCCACCAGCATCCTCCAAGCTCAAGCCCTCTCCCACCGGCAATGTTAAGGCGATACACCTTAACGATCACTTTGTTCTGGAAGTACGGGTTGCTCCCAAAGGAAAACATCAACCTGCAGCGGTATTTGGGATGGCCCAGTACCTCCAACTGCCCCGCCGAAGAAAGAGGACCGGAAGGGGGAACGTGTCTTCTAGGTGCCCGGATATGTTTGCCTGCCTGCGGCACTGAACCACGTTGCCCGGCCCCCTCCTGCTCAAACCCCACGCCCACCGGGCCTCCCCCAGCCTCCGTCTCCCAGGACTGACCTCCAAATGGGTCATGGAGCTGAGCACGTGTCTGTCCGGGTCACCCGTCACGGCCGATATCTTGGGGTGTTTCAGGATCTGCCTTGGGTCTAGGAGCCTCGCCGGCACGTGCTACGGAAAGAGAGGCAGGAGCCACCCGGACCTTCCCGGCTGAGAGCAAGCGACCGAAGTTGCAAAAGTGCGGAAACGCCAAGCACTGCCGCCCTCCCAACCTGGTCAGCTCCTGCCCTTTCTTCCCACCTGCTCCACCCTGGGGAGTCCCTTGGCTTCCAGCACCTCTGAGGCTGCCTGCCCCCGACAGGGCAAGGCCGAGGGCCTGACTGCGCTCTGTTCCCACGTCCCCCTGGCCTGCGCGTGTGGCCTGCAGGCAGTCACTGCTTTGGACGGCTGGATGTGCTCCGTCCCACTGTCACGGCCGGGATTGCTTGTGTGTTTGCCTGAAGCCCCGTGACTTTGAGGGGCCTCCTGTGCCCAGGAGGGGGCCGCTCGGGTCACCTGGAGCACGGCTGCGCGCCCACGGCCCAAAGCGTGGTCCTGGCAGAGTCAGCGAGTGAGGGAGGGAAAGCGGTAGGTGGGGGCAGGGGGAAAGCAAAAGAGAGAGAGGGACAGAGAGACCCCACACCAGGAGGAAGGGACACAGAGGGAGGGCAGAGAGGACAGGGGGAGAGGGCGGGCGAGGACACAGAGGGGGAGAGACAGGCAGGGAGGAAAGGTGCGGGTAGGCGCCTGGGCCTGGGGCCCCGGCCTGGCTGTGTGGGGCCTGTGGAGACAGAGTTTGCAGCACCCCGGCAGCGCCGTGTCTGGGTTCCCGCGGTCTGCCGAAGCGAGGCGGCCCGCTGACTGGCTTGGCAACCCGAGAGCGGACGACATTGTGGGTCTGCCCTGATCTTTGCAAATTTGGAAAACCACGCAGGCTCTGAAGGACAGGGAACGGCGGAGGGCAGCCTCTCCGTGTGCCCCATGTACCCAGCAAACGTTTCCTTCCAATATCTGCTCTGAGCCAAGCGGGCTTTGTGCTACCCTACTTGTCGAAGCGTGTTGACCCGTGTTCCCTGAACCCCGCAAGGCTGTTGGGAGTGTGCTGCAGCCCCAAAGCTTCCGCCCGCAGCTTCTGCACAGACAGGCTCTGGACAGGTCGCAGCCCCAGCGTTCTCACCCCCGCCGCGCCCCGCCTTCCTCTGCTGTGCATTGTAGGGATCGTGGGCCCACTCCCACCCGGCAAGGGGGCGGAGAGCCCTTCCCCCCAGCGCTCATGGCCGTGGCCGTGGCTCTGCTGCTGCCCTCCTCGCGGTGATCCTCCACAGCAGCCAAGCCCCACCAGCCGGAGGAAAGATATGGCCTGGGATGCCCTGGATTTGACGGCCCTCCGGCGAGCCAGGTGAGAACTCCGCTTCTGATTCATCCTGCACTTGGGGCGCAAGTAGGGCCTGGTAGCTTGGGCGTCCACAGAGCTGAGCGCCAACTGAACAACCTCCAGCGCGGCCAGTGGGGCCCCCGGCTGGATCGGGACCCAGCCCTGGCCCTTCCTGCCGCAGCTCCTGCAGCTTCTCGTCCTGCTCTTCTTGTGCCACCTCCTCGTCTTCCGCCGCCACGACCTCCGCCAGCGCCATGATATCCTCCCCCACGACCACCAAATCCTCCCCCGCGCCGGCCTCGCCTCTGCGCTGCGGGGCCTCAGCCTCCCGCGCAGCCTCTGCCGCCATGCCCCCCGCACCTAGGGCCTGCGGCACCCCCGCCCCGCCCCAGGCGCCTGCCTCCCCACCGGGCCCCCTCCTCCTCACGACCCCCTCAGCGGACTAAGGTGGTCCAGGGTTCCGGGGCAGCCCCGGCTTCGCCGGACCCCGCCTGGCTCTCCATGGGGCCGTGGACCCGAACCCCCGGCAAGCCACGGAGCGAAGGAGCTGGAGGGGCGAGCACGCGGCTCCCACAAGCGGCCGGCAGGTGGCGCTCTGGCGCCCACGGCTGGAGGCCGGTACCCAGCGGAGGCGGCGGGCCTGGGGTACGCATGCGCACAAAGCCTTGGGGCCCGGTGGCGTCTGGGTGGCGTCTGGGTGGCGGGGCGGGGGTGCGCCTGTGGCCTTGGCGGGATGGAAGCCCGGCCTCACGCCCAGGACGCTGACCGGCCCCGGGACCCCACCAGTGGCACGGCGGTGGGCGTGGCCGCACCCGGCCCGCCCCTCGCCCCCGCGGGAGCCGGTCCGCACGCGCGTCTCCTCAGGGGTGGCGTCCGTGCCCGGACCCTGGCCATCTTCTTCGCTGACACCTCCCAGGCCATTCCCGGCGGGTCCCTGCTATCACAAACCTCGTGTTCACCTTCTCGTCAGTTCCCCTGGGAACACGCTACTGGCACCGGGGAATTCAAACCCAGCGGCTCAATAGCGTGACCGCCCGCCGCCCGGAAACCTCACCCGGCCCCTTCTTAGTCACGCCGGGGCGAAGCCCTGAAGTCATCCGCTGCTGCGCCAACCACTGCCACATGGCTGTCCACATGGCTTTCCCCCCTTTCCCCGCCCGGTGCGGGAGGGAGTCCGGAGGCCGCCCAGCAGGATCCGGGATGCGGGGACCTCCCCGCCCCAACGACCCGCCTCTCCTACAAAGAGAGGAACCGCACACAGGTATTGGGCCTGAAATTTACAAGGAGCCACGGTCCGAGGCCACCTCCGTGCTTACACAACCCCTGGCACAGCCCCGGTGAGGTCCGCGATTGGGAGGCGGGGGCATGCTAATGGGCCGCCCACGTAGCCTAAAGGGTAATACCTCTGGGTGTGTTCTTTCGTTAAAGCCACTGCTAGGACTCGCTCCCACCATACTTTCCTCTGCCGGGCCCTTCATCTTTGCTTTCTCCCTCCTTGTCTGACTTCCGCGCTCCCTTTCCCTGTGTCTGCCTTCCCGCCTCACCATAACTGCCAGGGATGTCCGAGCTCCAGCCTAATGGTCCCCGGAGCCTGCTTTTGTCCGCCTTCCTGAGGAGCTGTGGCTGTCTCGGCTGCCCCAGCTCTGCTGCAAGTTCTTCCTTGGTCTGTCTCTCACTGAGTGGAGTGCCAGCCAGGGAGGGGATGGCAAAGTGAGCACTGGCAGCACACCCTGCCCTTTCTCCGGTACTCACCAGGTCCTTCGCGACAGTCCCACACCTCATGCCGGTCCGCTGCGCGGAGGCATTCCGGAATGTGTACGATGCGCGCTGCATGAGGTTGGAGGAAGGCCCAGCGGGTGATGGCAAGGCCGAGGGCGTTGGTGTTGCATCGCCCTGGGAGGGCCTCCCGTCCCTAAGAGGAATGGGTCGGGCCGCCCGTGGCAGGAGGGGGGGATTTGAGCGGAAAGAGGCCGGAGGAGCCCCCTTGGGGTGAAGTGCAGGGTTCTGGGCCGTAGCGCGTCACCGTTTCAAACTCTACTTCTCGACGCAAACGGGGGACCCTGCACGGAAAACAACGCCCGGCCCTCTGCGGGGGAGAAGCACAATTTTCGGAGCCTGTCCCTGGCACAGCCCAGACTGTGGGTTTACTGCCACAGGCCAAACCGAATTAGCTCTTGTAAACTTGCCCAAGACACTAAAGGAGGGTTCCGAGGAAATAGTGCACCCAAAACAGCGCATCCCCGGAGTCGGAGAAACCTGGGAGGGGGGGGGAGGGGGGCTGGACAGAGAGCGGGGGAAGAGCAGGAGTGGCGCGGAGAAGGAGAGGAGGAGAGAGGGTGGGCCCAGGGAGAGGAACAGGGAGCGAGAGGAGGGGGTGCCACAGAGAGAGGAGGGCAGAGGAGGAGGGAGGCCTGGGGACAGTGAGGGAGGGAGGGGGAGGGAGAGAGGGAGGGAGCGAGGACCGGCGGAGGCAGGGAGGGAGGCTGAATTCTGTACATTGCACAGCCTACAGTCTGAAAGGAAACATTCCTCCCTGGACGTCAAGAGGAGATCTGAAAACACCCGTGGACCTGCAGACAGATCCCACGAGGTCATGCGGGGTGAGATGGAGAGGCAAAGCCCCAAAGAGATGAAGTGACGGCTTCTCAGAGGTCTGCGGGAAACCCTCATGCCCACCGCGGACAGGCACGAGTCGGGAACGCCAGAGAGAGGTGGGAGGGAGTTAGTCACGCAGCAGTTGCACGAAGACCTAAGGTGACAGGGCTTTGCGCATTGGCCCACAATGCTCACTCTGCACATCCAAGGAGCCCGATGCGCTCCTAGCGGAAGGCACGCTCCAAAGACATGCCCAGGCCAGTGGACGAGCGAGGCAGAGACGCGTCTCTCGGCAGCCTACAGAGTTGGGACTGACCCATCACACACCGGGGAGCCTCGGGGAGAGGAAGAGCCAGCTTCCACTTCGGATGCGCGGAGGCCAGAAGGCGGTGCGTGATACTTTCGACAGGTCCAGAGAAAAACTACCGTAACGTGCAGGCGACGTTCGGCACCAATAACCCAGAAAATGTTCACAAGACGTAAGGAGAAGGAGTGCGAGGAGGAGCCCGTGGGTCCGGAGGGGTGGGGCTGGGATGGAGGTGGGAGGCGGGGCTCTATGCTAAGGAGAGTCCGGCCTGCCGAAATGAAGCGGGTCCCTGAGTCCCTTAAGTCAAGCTGCTAGCCTGAAATAAGGCATCCCCGTAGAGTACATGCCAAACAAACACCAGAGCAGGATTTGACTATGGAAGTACTCTGGGTTGCCTATCTGGCCCCAAAGACAAATGCGTCCAAGGCAGGCAACCGTTTGCATTCCTCGGCTGAGCACGCACCCAGCTGTCTCTTGCATGCTGTATGATGCCCTTCCGTGGACTCATGACAGACAGCCGGGAGCAGGCCCCTCGCACCCACGCCCTCTCGCCTTCTCTCCCTCTCAACCTCCCAGCCCGTCTCCCTCCTGGGCCGGTCCCGCCCCACGCTGGGGACCCCGCGCACCTCCCCTCCCGCTCCCAAGTGCCCACCCCCTCCCGCCACCAGCATCCTCCAAGCTCAAGCCCTCTCCCACCGGCAATGTTAAGGCGATACACCTTAACGATCACTTTGTTCTGGAAGTACGGGTTGCTCCCAAAGGAAAACATCAACCTGCAGCGGTATTTGGGATGGCCCAGTACCTCCAACTGCCCCGCCGAAGAAAGAGGACCGGAAGGGGGAACGTGTCTTCTAGGTGCCCGGAGATGTTTGCCTGCCTGCGGCACTGAACCACGTTGCCCGGCCCCCTCCTGCTCAAACCCCACGCCCACCGGGCCTCCCCCAGCCTCCGTCTCCCAGGACTGACCTCCAAATGGGTCATGGAGCTGAGCACGTGTCTGTCCGGGTCACCCGTCACGGCCGATATCTTGGGGTGTTTCAGGATCTGCCTTGGGTCTAGGAGCCTCGCCGGCACGTGCTACGGAAAGAGAGGCAGGAGCCACCCGGACCTTCCCGGCTGAGAGCAAGCGACCGAAGTTGCAAAAGTGCGGAAACGCCAAGCACTGCCGCCCTCCCAACCTGGTCAGCTCCTGCCCTTTCTTCCCACCTGCTCCACCCTGGGGAGTCCCTTGGCTTCCAGCACCTCTGAGGCTGCCTGCCCCCGACAGGGCAAGGCCGAGGGCCTGACTGCGCTCTGTTCCCACGTCCCCCTGGCCTGCGCGTGTGGCCTGCAGGCAGTCACTGCTTTGGACGGCTGGATGTGCTCCGTCCCACTGTCACGGCCGGGATTGCTTGTGTGTTTGCCTGAAGCCCCGTGACTTTGAGGGGCCTCCTGTGCCCAGGAGGGGGCCGCTCGGGTCACCTGGAGCACGGCTGCGCGCCCACGGCCCAAAGCGTGGTCCTGGCAGAGTCAGCGAGTGAGGGAGGGAAAGCGGTAGGTGGGGGCAGGGGGAAAGCAAAAGAGAGAGAGGGACAGAGAGACCCCACACCAGGAGGAAGGGACACAGAGGGAGGGCAGAGAGGACAGGGGAAGAGGGCGGGCGAGGACACAGAGGGGGAGAGACAGGCAGGGAGGAAAGGTGCGGGTAGGCGCCTGGGCCTGGGGCCCCGGCCTGGCTGTGTGGGGCCTGTGGAGACAGAGTTTGCAGCACCCCGGCAGCGCCGTGTCTGGGTTCCCGCGGTCTGCCGAAGCGAGGCGGCCCGCTGACTGGCTTGGCAACCCGAGAGCGGACGACATTGTGGGTCTGCCCTGATCTTTGCAAATTTGGAAAACCACGCAGGCTCTGAAGGACAGGGAACGGCGGAGGGCAGCCTCTCCGTGTGCCCCATGTACCCAGCAAACGTTTCCTTCCAATATCTGCTCTGAGCCAAGCGGGCTTTGTGCTACCCTACTTGTCGAAGCGTGTTGACCCGTGTTCCCTGAACCCCGCAAGGCTGTTGGGAGTGTGCTGCAGCCCCAAAGCTTCCGCCCGCAGCTTCTGCACAGACAGGCTCTGGACAGGTCGCAGCCCCAGCGTTCTCACCCCCGCCGCGCCCCGCCTTCCTCTGCTGTGCATTGTAGGGATCGTGGGCCCACTCCCACCCGGCAAGGGGGCGGAGAGCCCTTCCCCCCAGCGCTCATGGCCGTGGCCGTGGCTCTGCTGCTGCCCTCCTCGCGGTGATCCTCCACAGCAGCCAAGCCCCACCAGCCGGAGGAAAGATATGGCCTGGGATGCCCTGGATTTGACGGCCCTCCGGCGAGCCAGGTGAGAACTCCGCTTCTGATTCATCCTGCACTTGGGGCGCAAGTAGGGCCTGGTAGCTTGGGCGTCCACAGAGCTGAGCGCCAACTGAACAACCTCCAGCGCGGCCAGTGGGGCCCCCGGCTGGATCGGGACCCAGCCCTGGCCCTTCCTGCCGCAGCTCCTGCAGCTTCTCGTCCTGCTCTTCTTGTGCCACCTCCTCGTCTTCCGCCGCCACGACCTCCGCCAGCGCCATGATATCCTCCCCCACGACCACCAAATCCTCCCCCGCGCCGGCCTCGCCTCTGCGCTGCGGGGCCTCAGCCTCCCGCGCAGCCTCTGCCGCCATGCCCCCCGCACCTAGGGCCTGCGGCACCCCCGCCCCGCCCCAGGCGCCTGCCTCCCCACCGGGCCCCCTCCTCCTCACGACCCCCTCAGCGGACTAAGGTGGTCCAGGGTTCCGGGGCAGCCCCGGCTTCGCCGGACCCCGCCTGGCTCTCCATGGGGCCGTGGACCCGAACCCCCGGCAAGCCACGGAGCGAAGGAGCTGGAGGGGCGAGCACGCGGCTCCCACAAGCGGCCGGCAGGTGGCGCTCTGGCGCCCACGGCTGGAGGCCGGTACCCAGCGGAGGCGGCGGGCCTGGGGTACGCATGCGCACAAAGCCTTGGGGCCCGGTGGCGTCTGGGTGGCGTCTGGGTGGCGGGGCGGGGGTGCGCCTGTGGCCTTGGCGGGATGGAAGCCCGGCCTCACGCCCAGGACGCTGACCGGCCCCGGGACCCCACCAGTGGCACGGCGGTGGGCGTGGCCGCACCCGGCCCGCCCCTCGCCCCCGCGGGAGCCGGTCCGCACGCGCGTCTCCTCAGGGGTGGCGTCCGTGCCCGGACCCTGGCCATCTTCTTCGCTGACACCTCCCAGGCCATTCCCGGCGGGTCCCTGCTATCACAAACCTCGTGTTCACCTTCTCGTCAGTTCCCCTGGGAACACGCTACTGGCACCGGGGAATTCAAACCCAGCGGCTCAATAGCGTGACCGCCCGCCGCCCGGAAACCTCACCCGGCCCCTTCTTAGTCACGCCGGGGCGAAGCCCTGAAGTCATCCGCTGCTGCGCCAACCACTGCCACATGGCTGTCCACATGGCTTTCCCCCCTTTCCCCGCCCGGTGCGGGAGGGAGTCCGGAGGCCGCCCAGCAGGATCCGGGATGCGGGGACCTCCCCGCCCCAACGACCCGCCTCTCCTACAAAGAGAGGAACCGCACACAGGTATTGGGCCTGAAATTTACAAGGAGCCACGGTCCGAGGCCACCTCCGTGCTTACACAACCCCTGGCACAGCCCCGGTGAGGTCCGCGATTGGGAGGCGGGGGCATGCTAATGGGCCGCCCACGTAGCCTAAAGGGTAATACCTCTGGGTGTGTTCTTTCGTTAAAGCCACTGCTAGGACTCGCTCCCACCATACTTTCCTCTGCCGGGCCCTTCATCTTTGCTTTCTCCCTCCTTGTCTGACTTCCGCGCTCCCTTTCCCTGTGTCTGCCTTCCCGCCTCACCATAACTGCCAGGGATGTCCGAGCTCCAGCCTAATGGTCCCCGGAGCCTGCTTTTGTCCGCCTTCCTGAGGAGCTGTGGCTGTCTCGGCTGCCCCAGCTCTGCTGCAAGTTCTTCCTTGGTCTGTCTCTCACTGAGTGGAGTGCCAGCCAGGGAGGGGATGGCAAAGTGAGCACTGGCAGCACACCCTGCCCTTTCTCCGGTACTCACCAGGTCCTTCGCGACAGTCCCACACCTCATGCCGGTCCGCTGCGCGGAGGCATTCCGGAATGTGTACGATGCGCGCTGCATGAGGTTGGAGGAAGGCCCAGCGGGTGATGGCAAGGCCGAGGGCGTTGGTGTTGCATCGCCCTGGGAGGGCCTCCCGTCCCTAAGAGGAATGGGTCGGGCCGCCCGTGGCAGGAGGGGGGGATTTGAGCGGAAAGAGGCCGGAGGAGCCCCCTTGGGGTGAAGTGCAGGGTTCTGGGCCGTAGCGCGTCACCGTTTCAAACTCTACTTCTCGACGCAAACGGGGGACCCTGCACGGAAAACAACGCCCGGCCCTCTGCGGGGGAGAAGCACAATTTTCGGAGCCTGTCCCTGGCACAGCCCAGACTGTGGGTTTACTGCCACAGGCCAAACCGAATTAGCTCTTGTAAACTTGCCCAAGACACTAAAGGAGGGTTCCGAGGAAATAGTGCACCCAAAACAGCGCATCCCCGGAGTCGGAGAAACCTGGGAGGGGGGGGGAGGGGGGCTGGACAGAGAGCGGGGGAAGAGCAGGAGTGGCGCGGAGAAGGAGAGGAGGAGAGAGGGTGGGCCCAGGGAGAGGAACAGGGAGCGAGAGGAGGGGGTGCCACAGAGAGAGGAGGGCAGAGGAGGAGGGAGGCCTGGGGACAGTGAGGGAGGGAGGGGGAGGGAGAGAGGGAGGGAGCGAGGACCGGCGGAGGCAGGGAGGGAGGCTGAATTCTGTACATTGCACAGCCTACAGTCTGAAAGGAAACATTCCTCCCTGGACGTCAAGAGGAGATCTGAAAACACCCGTGGACCTGCAGACAGATCCCACGAGGTCATGCGGGGTGAGATGGAGAGGCAAAGCCCCAAAGAGATGAAGTGACGGCTTCTCAGAGGTCTGCGGGAAACCCTCATGCCCACCGCGGACAGGCACGAGTCGGGAACGCCAGAGAGAGGTGGGAGGGAGTTAGTCACGCAGCAGTTGCACGAAGACCTAAGGTGACAGGGCTTTGCGCATTGGCCCACAATGCTCACTCTGCACATCCAAGGAGCCCGATGCGCTCCTAGCGGAAGGCACGCTCCAAAGACATGCCCAGGCCAGTGGACGAGCGAGGCAGAGACGCGTCTCTCGGCAGCCTACAGAGTTGGGACTGACCCATCACACACCGGGGAGCCTCGGGGAGAGGAAGAGCCAGCTTCCACTTCGGATGCGCGGAGGCCAGAAGGCGGTGCGTGATACTTTCGACAGGTCCAGAGAAAAACTACCGTAACGTGCAGGCGACGTTCGGCACCAATAACCCAGAAAATGTTCACAAGACGTAAGGAGAAGGAGTGCGAGGAGGAGCCCGTTGGTCCGGAGGGGTGGGGCTGGGATGGAGGTGGGAGGCGGGGCTCTATGCTAAGGAGAGTCCGGCCTGCCGAAATGAAGCGGGTCCCTGAGTCCCTTAAGTCAAGCTGCTAGCCTGAAATAAGGCATCCCCGTAGAGTACATGCCAAACAAACACCAGAGCAGGATTTGACTATGGAAGTACTCTGGGTTGCCTATCTGGCCCCAAAGACAAATGCGTCCAAGGCAGGCAACCGTTTGCATTCCTCGGCTGAGCACGCACCCAGCTGTCTCTTGCATGCTGTATGATGCCCTTCCGTGGACTCATGACAGACAGCCGGGAGCAGGCCCCTCGCACCCACGCCCTCTCGCCTTCTCTCCCTCTCAACCTCCCAGCCCGTCTCCCTCCTGGGCCGGTCCCGCCCCACGCTGGGGACCCCGCGCACCTCCCCTCCCGCTCCCAAGTGCCCACCCCCTCCCGCCACCAGCATCCTCCAAGCTCAAGCCCTCTCCCACCGGCAATGTTAAGGCGATACACCTTAACGATCACTTTGTTCTGGAAGTACGGGTTGCTCCCAAAGGAAAACATCAACCTGCAGCGGTATTTGGGATGGCCCAGTACCTCCAACTGCCCCGCCGAAGAAAGAGGACCGGAAGGGGGAACGTGTCTTCTAGGTGCCCGGAGATGTTTGCCTGCCTGCGGCACTGAACCACGTTGCCCGGCCCCCTCCTGCTCAAACCCCACGCCCACCGGGCCTCCCCCAGCCTCCGTCTCCCAGGACTGACCTCCAAATGGGTCATGGAGCTGAGCACGTGTCTGTCCGGGTCACCCGTCACGGCCGATATCTTGGGGTGTTTCAGGATCTGCCTTGGGTCTAGGAGCCTCGCCGGCACGTGCTACGGAAAGAGAGGCAGGAGCCACCCGGACCTTCCCGGCTGAGAGCAAGCGACCGAAGTTGCAAAAGTGCGGAAACGCCAAGCACTGCCGCCCTCCCAACCTGGTCAGCTCCTGCCCTTTCTTCCCACCTGCTCCACCCTGGGGAGTCCCTTGGCTTCCAGCACCTCTGAGGCTGCCTGCCCCCGACAGGGCAAGGCCGAGGGCCTGACTGCGCTCTGTTCCCACGTCCCCCTGGCCTGCGCGTGTGGCCTGCAGGCAGTCACTGCTTTGGACGGCTGGATGTGCTCCGTCCCACTGTCACGGCCGGGATTGCTTGTGTGTTTGCCTGAAGCCCCGTGACTTTGAGGGGCCTCCTGTGCCCAGGAGGGGGCCGCTCGGGTCACCTGGAGCACGGCTGCGCGCCCACGGCCCAAAGCGTGGTCCTGGCAGAGTCAGCGAGTGAGGGAGGGAAAGCGGTAGGTGGGGGCAGGGGGAAAGCAAAAGAGAGAGAGGGACAGAGAGACCCCACACCAGGAGGAAGGGACACAGAGGGAGGGCAGAGAGGACAGGGGGAGAGGGCGGGCGAGGACACAGAGGGGGAGAGACAGGCAGGGAGGAAAGGTGCGGGTAGGCGCCTGGGCCTGGGGCCCCGGCCTGGCTGTGTGGGGCCTGTGGAGACAGAGTTTGCAGCACCCCGGCAGCGCCGTGTCTGGGTTCCCGCGGTCTGCCGAAGCGAGGCGGCCCGCTGACTGGCTTGGCAACCCGAGAGCGGACGACATTGTGGGTCTGCCCTGATCTTTGCAAATTTGGAAAACCACGCAGGCTCTGAAGGACAGGGAACGGCGGAGGGCAGCCTCTCCGTGTGCCCCATGTACCCAGCAAACGTTTCCTTCCAATATCTGCTCTGAGCCAAGCGGGCTTTGTGCTACCCTACTTGTCGAAGCGTGTTGACCCGTGTTCCCTGAACCCCGCAAGGCTGTTGGGAGTGTGCTGCAGCCCCAAAGCTTCCGCCCGCAGCTTCTGCACAGACAGGCTCTGGACAGGTCGCAGCCCCAGCGTTCTCACCCCCGCCGCGCCCCGCCTTCCTCTGCTGTGCATTGTAGGGATCGTGGGCCCACTCCCACCCGGCAAGGGGGCGGAGAGCCCTTCCCCCCAGCGCTCATGGCCGTGGCCGTGGCTCTGCTGCTGCCCTCCTCGCGGTGATCCTCCACAGCAGCCAAGCCCCACCAGCCGGAGGAAAGATATGGCCTGGGATGCCCTGGATTTGACGGCCCTCCGGCGAGCCAGGTGAGAACTCCGCTTCTGATTCATCCTGCACTTGGGGCGCAAGTAGGGCCTGGTAGCTTGGGCGTCCACAGAGCTGAGCGCCAACTGAACAACCTCCAGCGCGGCCAGTGGGGCCCCCGGCTGGATCGGGACCCAGCCCTGGCCCTTCCTGCCGCAGCTCCTGCAGCTTCTCGTCCTGCTCTGCTTGTGCCACCTCCTCGTCTTCCGCCGCCACGACCTCCGCCAGCGCCATGATATCCTCCCCCACGACCACCAAATCCTCCCCCGCGCCGGCCTCGCCTCTGCGCTGCGGGGCCTCAGCCTCCCGCGCAGCCTCTGCCGCCATGCCCCCCGCACCTAGGGCCTGCGGCACCCCCGCCCCGCCCCAGGCGCCTGCCTCCCCACCGGGCCCCCTCCTCCTCACGACCCCCTCAGCGGACTAAGGTGGTCCAGGGTTCCGGGGCAGCCCCGGCTTCGCCGGACCCCGCCTGGCTCTCCATGGGGCCGTGGACCCGAACCCCCGGCAAGCCACGGAGCGAAGGAGCTGGAGGGGCGAGCACGCGGCTCCCACAAGCGGCCGGCAGGTGGCGCTCTGGCGCCCACGGCTGGAGGCCGGTACCCAGCGGAGGCGGCGGGCCTGGGGTACGCATGCGCACAAAGCCTTGGGGCCCGGTGGCGTCTGGGTGGCGTCTGGGTGGCGGGGCGGGGGTGCGCCTGTGGCCTTGGCGGGATGGAAGCCCGGCCTCACGCCCAGGACGCTGACCGGCCCCGGGACCCCACCAGTGGCACGGCGGTGGGCGTGGCCGCACCCGGCCCGCCCCTCGCCCCCGCGGGAGCCGGTCCGCACGCGCGTCTCCTCAGGGGTGGCGTCCGTGCCCGGACCCTGGCCATCTTCTTCGCTGACACCTCCCAGGCCATTCCCGGCGGGTCCCTGCTATCACAAACCTCGTGTTCACCTTCTCGTCAGTTCCCCTGGGAACACGCTACTGGCACCGGGGAATTCAAACCCAGCGGCTCAATAGCGTGACCGCCCGCCGCCCGGAAACCTCACCCGGCCCCTTCTTAGTCACGCCGGGGCGAAGCCCTGAAGTCATCCGCTGCTGCGCCAACCACTGCCACATGGCTGTCCACATGGCTTTCCCCCCTTTCCCCGCCCGGTGCGGGAGGGAGTCCGGAGGCCGCCCAGCAGGATCCGGGATGCGGG